>NC_045706.1:66765696-66821338 GCF_009834535.1 Camelus ferus | reverse complement strand
ATAATTACCTCCCTGGTGTCAAAGCTCTGTCAGAGTTGGGCACAGAACTTTAGTAAAAATGATTTTGAAGCTATCTTTGAAAGAAATGCTGAGAAGTGATCTTTTCTGTTGGAAATTAGCCTGCTTTACATTCTGCAGGCATACGTGTTTACAAACCAGGCAGGAACTGGATCATATTTTACACATTACTTTAGAAACTGATTTGAATTTTGCTCTCTACCGCAAGGCTATTTCTTAGGTAATAACATAAGCTGGCCACTATACTAAATTTGTTTCCCTGTTTGCTTAATCCTCACAACAACTCTGTAAGCTGCTATTATTACCCCATATAACAGATAAAGACTTGGGCAGAAAATAATTTGGGTAACTTGGTAAATGGTGAGCTGGGTAAGACTGCAACCAGTCTGACACTCAAGCCCATCTTCTCACCAATGTCTGATACTGCTGCCTACATTCAGCAATGACCGCTGATTTCATATTTGTGTGTCATTTCTAAAAGTGCAAAGCTATATTAGTACTGCTGTGTAAATTATTCTTTTGAGATGTGATTGCCAAAAAAACAAAAACAAATAAAATCAGGGTGCCACTGAGGGGAGGGCGAACTGCATATGGATGGACACAAGGGGACTTTTTGAGGACACAGTTGCACAACTCTAGAAGTAGCTAAAATGGCTGACTTGTACAATTATAATCTGTGAATTTTATGGCCTGTAAATTACACCTTAATACAGCTAATAATTAAGAAACTGGGATACCAAATTAAGACTAAAACACACACACACACACACACACACACACACACACACACACACACATATATATATCACACAAAGAACAACAGGCAAATATCATTGTTTACTGCACCATTTTCCTTCATGCAGCTTCCTTTCCTCACCCGTTCCTGAAAGGATGATTCATTTTTAAAATAGTCTTTTAATTTATTCAGCAAATAATTTTTGACTGCCTACTATGTACCCAGGACTAGTCTAGGCACTTGGAATGGATCAATAAACAAAACAAAAGTCCTCTCCTCACGGAGCTTGGTTGGAGTCTAGCTGGGTTGGGGGGTGAAGATGACAATTCACACAACAGAGCAGCAGAGGAAGTGGCATGTTAGGAAAGAGGAACCATGGAAAAAAGTAAAAAGGGCAAGGTAAAGACAGTTAAGGGTATGGGATGAGGGTGATGTTGTATTAAATACCAGAGCAGGCCACACTGAGGACTTTGGTTAGAACTAGGACTAGGAGGTGGGAAGTCCCAGGTGGACGGAATAACCATCACCAAGGCCAGCACGCACCTCGCATGTTCCAGAATGGGGGCACGGCTGGAGCTGCAGACAAGGGTCAGTGCAGATCCTGTACGGCCTTGGAGGACGTTGTAAGGACTGTGGCTTTTACCTGGAGTGAAATGGGGAGGCACTGCAGAAGGACGACACAATCTAACTTAGGTTTTCAAGGCTCACTTGACTGCCGGGTGAGAAAGTCAAAACGTGTCAGAGATGAAAGGAGGGAAGCCTCTGAGAAGGGCTGTGCAGGAGGAGAGGACAGTGGCTCAGGGCAGGGAAGCAGCAGTGGAGGCAGGAGCCATGGTGAGAAGTGGCTGGGTTCTGGATATGTTTCAAAGGCAGTGTTAAACCAGATCTATTGACAGAATTCATGTGGTATGTCAGTGAAAGTCAGAATAACTTCAAGTTTTTTGACCCAAGCAGCTGGAAGGATTAAGTTTACACTAACTGAATGGGGGAGGCTGCAGAAAGAACCAGTTTGGGGGGGGTAGGAGGACCAAGAGCTCAGTTTTTACATATGTTGGTTTTAAGATATCAGAGTTCCAAGTGAAGATGTCAAATCAGCAGAAGACTGTAAGGGTCCAGAGTTGGAGAGAAAAAGTCTAGCAGGAGACAGAAATGTGGGAATCATTGGTCACACAGGCAGTACAGGAAGACATGAAACCCAGGTACTCAAACATTAAGATAACCTGACATTAACCATAGATGTTGTCCTTGAGGGCCTGCCTACTAGGTGTGGATATCAGTCCTATTTCCCGACCACTCGAGTTTTAAAAAGGAACTTACAAATGAATTCGTGCAAGACACTGCCTCCAGTGGGTGGTTCCAGAGCTGGAGTGGGAGAATGGGATGGTGCACGTGACTCCCTACGGCAGAATGTGTGTTTGTGTGTGTGTGTACGCATGTGTGTGTACAGGGGCATGATTTACACCTGGGTCAAGAAAAAGAGCTAGTAAGTCTAGAAGCTGAAAGATGAAAGAACATTCAGATCTGGTAGAGGAAACAGGGGAAACACTGTGTACTGTAAGACATATCCCCATAATGACATTTCCCACCATTCTTTTATCAGGAACACAGTTGGAAAGGGGGGAATTATGTAGATATGTGTGATGTACACAAAATTTCTGACTATGTAACACTAAATATCTACATATGTAGCAAGTTAATGATATTTATATCTGCTCCAAGTTTAATAACAAGTTCACAACAGAGGGAAATGAAATATTGAGGACTGCTAGAAGTATCATAGAAGGCATTTCAATGCTCCGAATGGAAGCAAAACCAGCTTCACCCCACAAAGAATGCCATTAGGTGTCAAGAATGTTTGTATTTGCTTAAGAAATTGAGAGTTACAGCTTCCTGCTTTAAAGAATTAACTTTAAGACAGATACCATACTATAAGCAACGTCTATACTGGTGCATTCTTAAAGTTATTTTTAGTTCCTGCTTTTTCTGATGCACTCCAGAAACTCTGCATAGAAAACCTTCTATTCAGAGGCTTAAAGGAATAAAAAAAGAAACAACACTGCATTATTTTAAGTGTTCTCTATACTGAAAGTCAGTTGCAAATGCAGCACCCTGCCACAGGTCTACATTTTTAACAATAAAGACCTTTGTGCAATTTTTCAATTGCTATGTGACTTTGTGTCAGTCTCTCACTCAGAAGCAGAATGGAGTACCAGAAAATGACACGTCATGTCTAAAACTACAGATGTGGAAGATGAACGTACACCAGGAAACAGCTAAGTGTGAGGGTAAGGTTTACCTCTTAAGTTACCGTAAGTGCAGTTACATCTTCTCCTTGCTTCCCCTGTGAAGTGAAGAACTAGTCTTTTCCAGAAAAGCTCTCATTCTGAGAACTGTCTTCTTTAAAATATTTGGAGATCCTTTTTTAAGGTTCTTTCACTTTTAAGTCTTTCCCCAACTCTACATCCCATAACAAGTGTTAAAATTATCCAATAGCCTATTGTTACAGAACACACTCTACAAAAGCTGAGGTCTCCCAGGGTTTGGATCCCAGAACTCTGCTACCAGATAATCCTAAATCCTTCCTTCCATAACTGACTCTTCTGCCAATTCCCAGCTGAGGGCAAATTCGGCTTCTCAGACCAGGTAACTTTCTAACTCTGCCTACGAACACTCTACTGCCAGTAAAGGAACTCTCAGACAGGAAGCAAAGCCCCTAGTGAGGGTTGCCTCCTTCAAACAATCAAGATGCCATCACCAAGCAAATATTTAAAACTACTGCAAAACTTCTGAAGACATCTTACAAACAATAGAGTTTGTACAGATGCATACTATTTGTTCTGGAATAGTGATTTCCAACGGAGGGAACAAAGGACCACATGACCCAAGCAATTTTTTAAAACTGCACATAACCATCCCTGTTCACGTGAGGATTCAGGCAATTCCGTCTTACAGGCCTAGGTGTAACAGAATGACAGCACTTCTAGGAGTAGGGTGAAAAGCAGCAAGGCAGACTTTTAGTGAAAAGGGGTGATGTAATAGGCCCCATCACCCACTTACCTCCCACCACAGGACAATCATCTCAGATCGAGAACAAACACTTTGGGAAACAGAGGTTGTTTATGCTTTTATGGTTTTCTGGTGGAAGTAATGCCCTGAGTCATGTGAAGTTGTGGCTGCAAAATTGAACAGGGGACCAGACATTTTCACATTCAGGACACAAATACTCAGCCCCCGGGTGGCCACCATATCTGCTCTCCCCTTTGCTGTTCACCCCAAAAGCTGCAGAAATCTCCTGCTTGCAATGACACCCACCACTTCTCACAAATTCATGCCAAGTTCACGTCAGCAGCTGGTGGTGTCAAAGTCACCATTTGTACTGCTCTGAAGTCCTTCCATTACTTTATATCCCTTCTATTTTCTCTGTTGTCTTCCTAGCTACACTTGCATTCAGAAGCCTGTTACCACACTAACATTGCCTCTGTAATCAGTCCAGGATATAGGAAGTTGAGATTGAACTGTAACCAGTCCCAGAATACTTTTCATGCCACTCTAGTTTCCCAACAAAATACTCCTGCATCCCTCATCTCACCCAAAGGACCACCGCATTACATAGAGGTTGTAAATGTAGAGGTCTTTCTCTACTGGGAAACACTGTGGCTTGTGGTAGAGTTGTGATTTCAGTTTTTGCAACTAGTTAAAGGCAAAAAGACATGTTCCGCAAATTTTCTTCAAGCATTTGGAATTTAAACTTTTATTAGATACGGAGCCGGTGGACTAACTGTAATCTATGAACATATGGTCATATTACAAAATAATGATCATGTCTGCCTAACAGACATGTAAGAACTTGAATTACACCTGCATCCTGTAGGCCTTTAGAATTGGATGTGAAGCATCCTGTGAGATAAAAAGCCTCCTATCCATTCACAGAACACCTTACAGACAACATCACATTAATGCCACTGAATACATTAGTATAGTCCATGTATGGTTAAGTTACATCTCCAATTTCTCAGAGCTGGAAAGGAGATGTCTAGAAAAGCTGGAAAAGCCCAATTACCAAAACAGCTCAAAAGTTAAAGCAGACTCCTGCACCTCCCAGAGCGGAGGGCGGAGGGGGCATTTCTCACAACCCTGTCCTCCCCCAGGACGTGGCATGTGGGGAAGCAGACAGGAGTGGGTGGCTGGGACTCAGAGGTGGAGAGGTGATGAAAGCAAGAGTGGAACTGCTCTGGTTCTAGAACAACAGAGCTGTAAAAAGCTCAGCTTCAGTTCAACCCGCTCCCTCTCCCAATTTCCCTCCCACCTACGTGAAAAACAGAGCACAGTCAGGCACTTTCTGCCCATGACGGTGACTAATAGCAGGAAAGGGACCAGGATAAAAGCATGTCCTATAAAAGATCAGTCTGATTTTAAAGACTGTGTTATAATCAATGAACAGCACTGTCAGAGTGGGACACTTGTGAGGTGCTCAAATAGGGAGGAGGAGGTTAAGGATCCATTTCCAGCACTGCCATGTCTTTTATCACTCTTATTTCTGACCTTTCCTTTGCCACTTTTTGTAGCTCTGCCATCACTGGCAGGTAAAGGGGCAGCAATGTGACTTGGCCGTTTGGCTGATGTGACTACATTTCCCAGCACTGGAATGAAAAGGCACTGGAAGAGGATCAGCTGGAAGATGTGAACCGCGGTCCTGGCCTGTGCCAAACACTAACCAGGTGACCCTGGGTTAGGCTCTTAGTCTCTTTGGGCTTTCGGCTGTTTACTTATGAAAGGTTTTGTCATTCCACAAATATATCCAATATGAAATGTAACATGAAAGTCAAACATAATGACATCTCACCTGCTTGCCTCAGGGAACTGTACAAGCACTGACACTATGTGAATGTAAACACAGAGTTAAGAAAACTATTGAGGTAAATGGTTAAACTGAACATGGAGATAAAGTTTTATGGATTTTCTTGGCTTTCTTTTTTAATTGCAACACTGAATTAATAGTTATTAGCTATAATCCACACCACCACCCCTGTGAATAAATAAAGTAGGTAAGCACTGCCTGGATGCCTGCTATTGCCTGATGCTAAACAGGGTGAGGGGTATAAAGGAGGCTGAACAAGGGAGTCTTCTGCAGTTACCAGCTAAGAGAGGAGACACATTGGAAATCACCTGGGAATTGTACCAAGTCAGTACTCAAAGCCAAGATTACAGGCTACCGATCATAAACAGTACAGGAATACAAAGAGGAGCTAGAAGTATTTGGAGTAAATAGAGAAGACTATGAAGGGGATGGGGCTCCAACTAGTTCTCAGGGCAATTCTAAGCTGTTTTAACTGAGGACTGGATAGGATAATTCTGGTGACTCCTGGTTTTTAATAAGGCACAGGTTACCCTAGGAGGCTAAGTCACATAATGATTGGAACATATAAGGTAAGGCCAAAATGATGGAGGGTCGAGACTACCTGGCTGAGATCTGGTTGTGGTAAGTCTTTGACTTGACTCTAGATGGTAGAGGGTCAAAACTGTAGGTTGACTGAAAGGGGGGGAGAGAATATCCAAGCATTCAACAGAAGGAAAAATTCATGTATCAGGGATGAAAGCTCTTCATCAGAGTATCAACAATCAGAATAGACACTTGAAACCAAAAACATACAGTTCCAGAAGCTGACAAAATGTGGAGGGTGGTGAGAGAAAGATAAATCAAAGACCATTCCAAGCCTTTGGGTATTCAAGACCGGAAGAATGATTATCCCACTGAATAAGTGGAGATGCTGCAAGAAAAAAGATTATGAAATCAGCTTTAGACATGTTGAATCTGACATATGAGCTAAGAGCAGGTGTTCTCTAAGAAGCTCAAAATTCAAAACTGAAGCACAGATCTAGAGTACAGGCTAAAGATGCAGATAAAGACATGATAAATCTCCTAAAGAAAACATAAGCAAAACATTATCTGACATAAATCTTAGCAACGTTCTCCTAAGGCAATCTACCCAGGCAATGGAAATAAGAGAAAAAAATAAACAAATGGGACATAATTAAACTCATAAGTTTCTTCATAGCAAAGGCAACCATAAGTAAAACAAAACAACAACCTACGAATGGGAGAAAATATTTGCAAATGATACGACAAAAAAAGGCTCAATTTTCAGAATATATAAACAGTTCATGCAACTTAATAACAAAACAAAAAAAAAAAAATAACTCTCTCCAAAAATAAGCAGAAGACCTAAACAAGCATTTCTCCAATGAAGACACAAATGGCCAATAGGCACATGAAAAAATGCTCAATATCACTAATAAACAGAGAAATGCAAATCAAAACTACAATGAGGTATCAGCTCACACCAGTCAGAATGGCCATCTCTCAGAAGTTCATGAATGATAAATGCTAGAGAGGCTGTAGAGGGAAGGGAACCCTCTTACACTGCTGGTGGGAATCCAATTTGGTGTAGTCATTATGGAAAGCATGGAAATCCCTCAAAAAACTAAAAGTAGACTTACCCTATGACCCAGCAATCCCACATCTGGGTATATAACTGGAAAGAACTCCAATGTGAAAAGATACCCTCACCCCAGTATTCATAGAACCACTGTATACAATAACCGAGACATGGAGGCAAGCTAAATGTAGCAACAGATGACTGGATAAAGAAGTTGTGGTATATTTATACAATGGAATACTACTCTACCATGAATAGGACAAAATAAAACCATTTGCAGCAACATGGATGGAGCTAGAGATCGTCATTCTAAGTGAAAGCAGCCAGAAACAGAAAAATATGAAATGATACCACTCATATGTGCAATCTAAAAAAAGAGAGAAAAAGACACTGTGAACTCATCTACAAAACAGAAACAGACTTGCAGACTTAGTAAACAATCTTAAGGTTACCAAGGAAAGGGGATGGGAAGGGATAAATCTGGGAGATTTACAAATGTTAGCCACTATATATAAAAATAGATTTTAAATAAAGTTTCTTCTGTATAGCACAGAAACCTATGTTCATTACCCAGCAATAACCTATAATGAAAAAGCCCATACAGCCACCAACTGAGGAAGCAAGAGAAGAAAGGAGAGTTAGTTATGCTGGGCTAGAGCCCACTTCTAAAATCCTTCTCAGCCACTGAGGCTGCCCCGAGTAACCTGAGCCCTCCTCCCAGGGACAGGCTGACATGACATGTGCCCTGCAAACCTGGGGCAGCAGAGGCTGTACCCAGGTCTGGCCCTGGGGGAGATGGGAGCAAGTCCACCTGCTCCCCCTGGGGCAGCACCCCTCCCCGCAGCCGGCGCCTCCTGACTGCACCGCGCCTGCCTCTCAGGAACCCACTGACTTGAAAACAAGTTATCCACGAACCAGGGGCAGCGGCAGGGAGATGGCAGCGACCTGGTAAGCTGGTCGATTTGCCCCCATCTCCCCCACGGCCTGTCCAGGGCTCGGCCTCTGCTGTTCCAGGCACGGTCCCCAGGTCAGCCTGCTCCCAGGAGGAGGGCGCGGTGTGGTCAAAGGCAGTGGCGGGTTATGGGGTCTGCCCATGGGAGCCCGTGGATTTGCTTCAAACTCCCCAGCGCATGGCCTGAGCTTGGCCTCTGCTGCCCCAGGTTCGTGGATCTCAGGTTACAGGTCAGCCTGCTCCTGGAAGGCGGGTGCTGTGCTGTCAGGGAATGGCGGCGGCTGCGATAGCGGGATCGCGGGCTGCCTTGCGACCATTTCCCGCTGCTGCTGCAGTGATCCCAGCATACTGACCACACAGCGCCCAGGAGCAGCCTGACCTGTAATCTGAGTCCCACGAAGCTGGGGCTTTAGAGGCCGCCCCCAAGGTCAGGCCGCGGGGAAGATGGGAGCAAATCCAGGGGCTCTCATGTGTCAGCCCCCATTCCATCTGAGGCCCCACAATAGCACCGCACCCGCCTCCCAGGAGCAGGCCATCATCTGAGGGCCAGTCAGATGTGCTCCTGAGCTGTCCAGCGCCCTCCCACCTCCCGGGGCTGTACCTGCTCCCCTAAACCCAGGTATAAGCGGCGGCAAAAACGCAGGGTTCAGGAACTACTAATAGCGGGGTTACCAAGAACCACAGCGGCGGCTGGGACCCTCCTCAGTGTCCTAACGGGACGTGCGGCCTGGACCTCACCTCCGCACCCTTCCCTGTGCGCCTCCCTATCTGCGCAGCCCAGGCATCACCTGCCGGCTCCCCCAGCAGCGCGCCCCCACCAGCGCCCCCTTGACTGCCCAGCAGCGGCAGCCGAGCCGAGGGCAAACGGCGGCCCAGACCCCAGGCTGTGTTCCTCTTTCAGGAGCTGGTCGAGGAGCAACCGGCTCCCTCCAGCTTCCACGCATTCTGGGCGGGTTCCAGCGTCGGCTCCTCTGTCCATCTGCGCGTGCGCGCCCCTCCTCCTCCCTCCTACAGCGCAAACTGCTCGGGTGGGTCTCCTGCTTTACCGGACCTGGCCACTGGGGCCAGGAGGAGCCAGCTGGGGCCCCTCCTGCTAGTCCCACCGGGTCTCCATCCCCAGGGCCTTCACCCATCCACCGACTGTGTCCTGGCACTGAACTAGAGCCACGACTTTCCTGGGCCAGGTCACACCCCGCCAGCCCCACTTCCCCTGCTCACCTTCCCCTCCCTGTTACTACCCTCCCACCCCTGACCAGGCCCAGTCTCCCACCAGACCTTGAAGACAGGGCTCCTTCTCCTCACACCGAGGTCCCTGCCCTGAAACTCCATCCTGCTAGGTCCTAACCTATGGCCCCTACACCCAGAAGCTTACCCCTCATGCCTCACCACAGGACCCCCAACATCCTGAAATTGTTCCCCTCACCTCTCAGCCCGGTCAGTTCCACTCTGAGCTGGCCCCACACCCCACAACCTGTACCCCCTCACCATGGGATCCCCTTCACTCTGAGTGCACCCCTACCCTGAGCTGACTCCCTCACCCCTCACCCTGTGGTTGGGGTGGGGAAATCCAGGCTCCAGTAATGATGACTACTGCCACCAGTGGGGGATCCAGCCTAGTGTGCACCTTCATAGTTAATGTCTACAGGGCGAGGCAGGCTGGGCTGAAGATGGTTCCATTTCCCGCCCTGGCACCCTGATCCCCGCACCCTGTGCCTCAACTGACCCAATGGGTCAGGGTGACCCCAGGCTGCCAGCCACTGGCCTGTGGGCCTTGGGTGGCTGATGGTCCTGATGGTGATCTGGACCCCTAGGGCGGAGGCACTGGGCATGCGGACCTTTGGGGTGGGGCAGCTCAGAGTGTGCACATGAGCCCAGAGGTAGACAGCAGATGGTGGGCTGTGGGCATGTCGCTGTGTGCGTGACCTGGGCTCAGCCTAGGTGGGTGCAGGGATATTGTTCATTCACACCAGGCCAGAGGGAAGAGGGACGGGAGATTTTTAAGCATCAAATTTAGGAAGCCAAGGCTGGAGAGCAAAGTAGGGATGTGCACTGGCCAGGCCACCATGGAGCCCATTGCGACGCTGGTTCCTTGCATCAGGGGAGACTGGCAGTTGACTGGCCAATGAGACATCCCCTGCTGTGGTATAGTTTACAGGCAATTGAAGGGAATTTGACAGGTAACTTTTATCCAATAATTGTCACTTTCTCTGCGGGAGATCAGGTCCAAAGTCATGGTGAATCTGGCAGGGATCCTGCCTGAACTCCATCCTGGGACAGTAGAGGACCCACCCAGGAATCATCCTCTTAGCTCTCACCCAAAGGCACTGTAATAGAGAAGAACAAATCTGACTCCATATTGGATCCGTGCCTTTTCCTTTAACCCTCTGCCGTGTTTTCTAGGCTTAGTCTTGTTAGCTCTGCACCTTTTGTAAAACAGTATTGCCTTTAGCCTGAAATAAACAGGAGAGTCTATTCTCAAAACTCTTACCCTTAAGGATATTAACACTTTGGCACTTCTATAAAGATAACAAGTTGCAGAATAGAAAAAGTTTGTTTTGTTGTAGGTTTTACAGGAACACCATGATCTGACCCACGTGGACAGCTGCAAAGGATTCCAAGAACAAAGAAATACTACACCAAGAAGTTTGCAACAACCAACCACAGCCACTCCCCTTTTTAGTAGAAAAGGAGCCTGAAGTATGACTTGGGGAAGATGGTTCTCCAAGGTATTAGTCTGCCATTATCTTGGTCTGCAGCTCTCTACGTAGACCAGGTCATAGTGCCTCTGTAAAACCTCTAACAAAACAAAAGTTATTTTCTATTCTGCAACTTGTTGTCTTTATATAAGTGCAAAAGTGTTAATATCCTTAAAGATCAGAGCCTTGAAAATAGGCTCTCATGTATATTTCAGGCTAAAGGAAACACTGTTTTACAAAATGTGCAGAGCTAGTAAGATTAAGCCTAGAAAAAAGGGCACAGGGTTAAAGCCAAAAGAATAGATCTTCTATGGAGTCAGACGTTTTTCTTTTCTATTATAGTATATTCTATTTTTGTATTAAGTTTATAAGAATAAAGTTTAGCCTTTTCCCATTTTAAATTGTGCAATTTTCAGGAGCATTAAGTGCATTCACAATGCTGTGAGACCAACACCACTGGTTTCAGACTATTTCCTTCCTCAAAGTAAAAGCTTGTATACAAAGCACACCCCACATCCTACCTCCCTCAGCCCATGATAAGCCCTAATCCCCTTTCTCTCTCTATGTCTTTACCTATCCTGGAGGTTCCCTATCAGTGAAATCATATAAAAGTTGGCTTGATTTTTTTTTGTATGCCCACATATATTAAGTAGGGATGGGTGAATTTTTTGTTTGTTTCCACGTGAATTATCATTTTTGTATTCTGAGAGGAAAATCCAGATGGATTAAAGATGAGACGTACCAAATGAAGCCCTTTTAGTAACTATGTGCATAATCTCATGGTAGGCACTGCTGTTCTAAGTGTAAAAACAGCCAGAAGGGAGATGCTTAGCTCTTCTTGTGGCAAAATAAAACCAAACAAAAGCAGAAAACAAAGGCCAAGAAAGACAGCTGGAAAGACAAACCACAGCCTGGAAAAAGTGTTCCTCATGACCCAAGGTCGGAGAAAAGCTTCACATCCCTGTGGTCCAAAAACCTTTTGAAGCCCAGTGTTATGAAAAGAAACAAAACACACACAGGCAGTTCCAAATAGAGGCAGTGCAGGTGGCCAGTGTGTGCTAGAGATGCTCGACCTCTCAGGTGAGGACACAGGCAGACAGACAGACTGCAGAGACAGCATTAGCCACCAACACACTGGCAGGTCTTTAGCCCGGTGACAACCAGCCCTGGTGACAACATGAGCAGGCAGAGGCCCCAGGAGGTCCCCTGGAGGGAAGAGCAAATGGACGTTCCTCTCTGGCAGAACAAGGTGCAGGATACATCAAAGTGCCACAGGTGCATCCCTTCCCTAGCAGTGCTGATCCTTAGAGAAGATCCTACCAAAGTTCTCGCACAATTTTCAAAGATAATTTTTCTTCAGTACATGAATCCAAATAATCAATATATCATCAAGGGATTTTCAGAAGTGACCTGCCCTGGGCCCGAACAATACACACACATAAATACACACATATACACATAAATATATACACACATACATACCGGAAAAAAAGACAGACTGAAACACAGAGAAGCAGGGGGAGACAAAGAAACAGAGAGAGAGAGACAAGACAGAGAGGCACTGAGAGACAGAGACAGAGAGAAGGAACACTGGAGCTGGTAATGAGTGGAACTCACGCACATTTTCACAAGTCAGTCTACATGTCAGAACCTGGTCCCAAAGTCCATCCACCCTCCAGGGGAGGGTGTGGGGATCACACAAGGGCGTGGGAACAGAAGGCAAAAACTAGGAAGCCATTGTGGGGCAGCCCACCACAAAGGCCGAGATGGGACACTGGGCCTGTATGTCAACATGACAGAATGACCTAGGAGGTTGTATGCCAGAGAGGATGATGTAAGAGTTGTATTTAATTTCAGTCTCACAACTGAGACTTCTCCAAAATGTTCTCCAAAATCCCACCATCAGTCCCCCCTCCCCCTCCCCCTCCCCCTCCCAAACTTGACTTCCCTTCCGATGGAGATGTTTTTGTTTGTTTTTCTTTTGTTTCCTTTGTTTGTTTCACATCATTTATGGCATCCTTTATTTTTCTTTTTAGAGTTTCATTAATAAAATATAGACTTTTCCCCTTTTAAATTGTGCAATTCAGGAAATTATGGGCATTCACAATGTTGTGCGACCATCACTACCATCTACTTTCACACTATTTCTTTCCTCAAAGTGAAACCATGGATCCAGAGCGTGCACTCCCCTCCCTCCTCACCGAGCCCCTGACAACCCCAAGTCCTCTTACTGTCTGCGTGTCTTTACCTCTCCTGGGTGTTCCCTGTCGATTAAACTTTAAAAAAGGTGTTTTTTGTCCCTGCCCACATGTTTTAAGCTGGGGCTGCTGATTTTTTTTTTTTTTGGTTTGTTTTCATTGAAACAGCATTTTTATTATTTTAAGGGGATATCCAGGGGGATTAAAGATGTGATGTACAAAATGAAGCCCTTTTAGTAACTCTGTGCATAATCTCAGGGTAGATACTGCTGTTCCCCCTGTGACACAACAGCCAGAAGACAGAAGGGAGATGCTAGCTCTTCCTGTGGCAAAAACAAAACCAAACAAATCAAAAAATTAGCAAAAGCCCAGAAAAAATGCTTGAAAGACAAACCACAACCTGGGAAACGCATTCCTCATAACCCAAGGTTAGAGAAAGGTTTCCCGTCCCTGTTGTCCAAAATCCTTTCAAAACCCAGTGTTCTAAACAGAAACAGAGAAGACATGGTCAGTTCTAATGAGAGGCAATGCAGATGGCCAATGTGTGTTAGAGATGCTTGACAGCACCAGTCACCATCACACTGGCGGGTCTTTAGTCAGGTGACAACCAGCCCTGGTGACAATGTAAGCAGGCAGAGGCTCCAGCAGATCTCTTGGAGGGAAGAGTGAAGGGACGCACCTCTTCAGGAGAACAGGGTGGAGGCCGTATCAAAGGGCCACAGATGCATCTCTTCCCCAAAAGTTCTGATCCTTACAGGTCATCCCACTAAAATCCTTACACACTTATTCAAAGATGCCTTTTCAAGGGTGTTCATCACAGCACTGGTTGAAACAGTCGGAATTAAAGCAACACTAATGTTGATGGAGAGGGGATGGGGTCCATTCGTTCTGGTTCATGTGGATGAATGAATGCTGTGCAGTTGGAAAAGTGGGTGCCTGGTCTCAACCCAATGTCAAGGGAGGCCTCAGGGTGGAAGTATGCAGACCCACTGTCTGCATCCAGGGTCCCATCTGCACTACCATATATGTGTGAAATCAACATAGATGTAAATTGATTTGATTGTGAGTGTGTGAGAGACAGAGATGGAGAAAGACATACTGAGAGACACAGAGACTGAGAGATAAGCACCAAATCATTCATGAAAGTCACCTCTGTGGGTGGAAATTACAAATCTCTTCTCTTTTAGGCAATATTTCAATTTTTTGTAATGTGTCTGTATTTCTCTACTAATTCTAAAAGGATTAAAATTCTATGTTAATGTGACCCATTCATTGCTCATCTATGGAGTAATTAAAGTACATTAATCCTATTTTTAAAAGAATTTAAAGCCTTCTCAGGACTCAGTTCCATGTCAGCTCCATGGCAGCAGAGGTTCTCCAGGAGGTCGTGTCTCTTCTGAATCAACATCCAATAGAAGTGAGGAAGAAGTCCCAGACTTGGACACTGAAGACTACAATAGATTAGAGATTCTGTTGAGAGAAATTAAGACCTACATTCACAGAGAATAATCCCATATTCATGGAGCAGAAGGCGTCATTCTACTAAGAGGACAATAGTCCACGAATAGATCTAAGGATTCAAAGAATGTCTAGCCAAGTCCCAGGTGGTGTTTTGCAGGAATTGACAATCAATCTAAAATTCACGTGGGAAATCCAGGGGCTCAGAATACATGAGTGAATCTTGAAAGACAAGAACAAAGTTTGAGTAAGGGAAAGTCAGATGGAACCCACAGTTAATACAAAAGCACTGTAAGCTGAAGATACCTGAGATTCAATAGATGTAGAAGAAAACCTGTCATGGAGGCCAATTCTCTCCTTTCCTTTTGCCCTATTAAGTTAGATTGATAAAAAAGCCTTTAACTTTCACCATTTAACATGGTAGTTTCTTTTCTGGTTGGCTCCTGCGTGTGTATAAATAAACCGTTTCTCTCGTTCATCTCCTCTTTACTTCTGTGGGCTCTTTGGGAGGGACTCTGGATGATGGGGACCTGCTCTTTTCTCACCTTCTTTAGTGACATCTTTTGTCCATGGTGAAGGGCTTAAAAAAAAAAATTCTCATTGGTTTTGGGTCAGATTTGGAACATTTATACCTTTGGAGACCCCCTGGAAGAACAAGAGGGTTCAATACTGCTGGGAGAATTTACTAGTTGTCTTGTCCAAATGCCTAACAAGACGCTATTTGCAAGGTTTTTTTTTGTTGTTGTTTTTTTTTAAGATTCTTACACTAAAACAAATACCCTATCTAAACCTCTTGGATGATCAAACAGAAAGAAAAAAAGGAGAATCATGTCTGGCCTAAGAACACTTCCTTAACAAAATGGAAGGACAGAATCAGATTCAGAGCAAAAATTAAAATCCATTAAACCATCAACCCTCCCACTCTTTTGTACACTGTCCTCATATAATCTGCCAGATGGCGCCCTGGAGAAGGCCCTTTGCCCGGAACCCGTGCTCATTTTCAGAGCTCAGCCAAGCAGGAGGTTGGTCCCCAGGGCCTGAGAGGGGCTATTTGGGAAACCTTCTCTGCTGAGACCCAGCGGACTGAAGGGAACTGTGTGCTCTGAGGGAGAGAGAGCACACCGAGCCTCTGTGGAGGCATCTCTGAGATCATCCCAAAGGCACACAGCTCTAACTGTGGACACGGGAATTTTTGATTGGCATCTTAGTTGGAAATCTCCTCCTGGATAGAAAGAAGCAGATTCAAGATGTTGCAATTGGATGGGCAGGTCGGCCTCTCGAATTTGTCGATGACGAGGACACGCAATTCTCTGCAGAATTAGGAACACCCATCCCTGCTCTGCTGACTTCATCTACAGAGAAACAGAGATGCGGCTCTAGGGGGAATTAAACACCCACCAACCCTTCTTACCAACGTCAACGTCCCCACTTTATTCTCCTGCCAGTTCTCTGCACAAAAACTGTGACTCAGCCCCAAATATCACATACCCATCACCCTGAACCAACTCGAGCATTAAGGCCTGTGACCGTTACTGTCAAATCATGTCCCCCTTTCAGCCCGTCTCCCGCCATCATCCCAGCCCAACCTCGGTGTCTCTCTCCAGGTCAGCAGCACGCTTCCCACTGGCTTCCCATCAGCTAACCTTGCCCTGCTTCCATTGTTTATTCCCCATATGTTACCCACAACGATCTTATTAAAGTATGAATCAGATCAAGATTTTCCGCTTTGCAAAATACTCTCGTGATTTTCCATTATATTCAGAAGGATATCCAGAGTCCCTACCAAGGCCCTGTGTGATCCAGTCCCTCACCCGTCTCTGCAGCCTCAGTTCTTACCCTTCTGCTCCAGCCCATCTTCATCGCCCAGACGGTCCCCACCAGGACAGCTGTGTTTGTAACTCCAAGTCTAGTACTTACACTTCTCCTGGCATGGGAGGCTTTTCTTGTCTGTTACCTTCGTGGCTTATTCTTTTGCTTCATTCAGGACTTTGTTCAAATTATTTTACCCTCAGAGGGGACTTATCTGACCACATTATTTAAAATAGCACACGCATATTTCCTATTCAATCATTTTCTCTACTAATAAGCTTTATGTTTCTTTGTGGCAATTATTAGTACCTGGCAGTACGTCATATATTTATTTGCTTACTGGTTTATTGTCTGTCTTTCTTACTAGACCTATATTCATGGAACCACAAATAACTGTTTTGACCAGTAAATTTCAAACCACCTTTAAATGAATTCTTTTATAAGATTAGAATTTCAGAGGCTTCCACGGGTTGCTTAGGAGAAAAAAGAGAAAGAATTCAGGTTGAACTAGGTTATTAAGGACCTGGGAGTTGGTTATTTATTTTATACATAGTAGTGTGTATCTGTTAATTTCAAACTCCTAATCTAGCAAAAGACCGAACTGATTACTATTTTTAAAAGACATTTTTTCTTTTTAAACTTGGATTGTTTGAGATCTCTTTACTTCTTTGTTCTTTTTCCTTTTTTTTAAAGAATTTTTCTTATTAATTTTTTACATTCAGGTACTGCGAATTGAACCCAGCACGTACTCTACCCCTTGAACTATACCATCACTTCCAAAGACAATTCATTTTATACTTTGACAATGCCATATTGAATTAAGATTTTTTGTTCCATTTTCCCTTCATAGAGTTTATAACTGAGGGAGAGAGTCAGAGGAAGCCCTGGGCCATCCCTTCCTTCTCAGCGGGTTACTACACAGCAGTGGAGCTTGGCTGTCATCAGGCCCAGCTCACCTTTCTGCTCCGAGGGCAGACTCAGGCCACTTCTCTAAACAGAGGCTTGTTATAAGCAGCAGAAAGCCAACTAGCGAGCAACAATGACAAATCTGACCCACCTGCAGTTGGACATCATCTGCTCTGAAATGAAACTCTTAAACCTCTTCTTCCTATTAGTGAATGGTTTTCAAAAATATTCCGGAGATGAATCTCACCCCATTTTTCTGGATTTCTTGGGCCTTCTATAATTTTAACAGCAGGCTTGATTTTCTGCAGAACGTCTGCAGGGAAGCCGGGCAGAACACGTGAACAGACCCTGCAGGCCACAGCTGAGGCCTCCGGTCAAAACATCCTTGTTGTGCAGAGCCTACGTTCATGGGACCATTTTCATGATGGCTGTAGTTAGTTCTCATCCTAGTGTCCCACCGAAAATGTTTCTAGATGGAAGGTGGCCTGAGGCAGACGAGCAGTGGTGATGTGGTATGCAGATGGCAGACATACTGGAAGGAGAGATGGAAAATGTTTTTTCAGGCTTCAGATCGGAAGATTTCTGATTTTTACATGGACATTAAACTTGGTCAGGCTGAAGCGCCATTTGCTCTAAGAAGGGGTGATGTACACGTGTCCCTACAACTTCTAAAAAATATGTTGAATCTGGATGTGACAGCCTAGGGGACAGACAGCTTAGAGTGACACCTACGTTCCAGGATTCCTATGATCTCGGGCTCACAAAGAAGAAAAGAATACACATATTTTGCCTGTGTAGTTCTATGTGACATTATTTTGACACTTGCCTGATGGTGAAAGATCAGAGATCATGTAGTGTTTCTTACATCGCAAAGACAATTCTTCTTGATGAGTCAGCAGACTGTTTTTGATGGCCCGGGGTCTGTGCCAGACATTAGCTGTCTAGACAAATACCACACAACCACCCATCCTTCAAGGAGATCACAGTGTGTCGTGGAAGAGACACATTTAAGTAGGTTTTAAAAACAATGAGGTAAGAGTCACTTGGCATCATGTATACTGTATGTTCAGAGGGGCTCTTGCACTGCCTTGGGCCGGGTTCTAGAAGGTAGGGAAGGTGTCAGAGAGGAAATGCCTCCTGTACTGACATCTGAAGGATTCCAGCAAATCTCTAGGCCAGGAGAGTGCGAGGTGGGGACGGGATTCTCAGCAGCTTGCGTGTCTCGTGCAGACGCCTGGTCGTGTCTAAGAGCACTTTGCACTTAGGGAAGGAAGGTCAGTGAGGCTAGAGGCTGTGGGGAACTAACGGAAGCTGAGGCTGAAAAAAAGCAGCAACTAGGTGATGAGAAGGTGTAACGTTAAATCAGGGAGCATGGACTTCCTCACATACACAGCGGGGAATTCTTTGGGGTTTTAAGGAGGACAGTGACACAGATTAGTCATTAAAAGCGAGCAAAGTGGATTGTTCACTCTAAAGAACAGCACTGAGGACACTAGCAAGGGGTGTGAATTAATACAGTGGGGAGCGAGGAGCAGGGACTTAGTTGGGGGACATTAAGGAATAGAATTGTAGTACTGATGGGGGTGAGGGAGTGGAAAAGTAAAGGAAAACTCCCAGATGTATGGCACGGAAAACAGATGGGATAGTGATGCCATTGTTTGAAGAAGTAAACCTAGTTCTGAGCGAGTGTAAATTCAAACATACAGATCTTGAGATTTCTATGGGCTAATCAATTGGGAATGTCTACTTGTCAATTATAAGTATATTTCTGGGACTGAAAGGAGATGTCCATGCTGGAAAAGATTTGACAGTTAATCAGTGGACAGAGAGCAGTTGAAGCCACGGGAATAAATGCCACCCACTGACAGTTTATCAAAGAAAAGGGAAGGCGGGCACTTCAGGTTCAGAAAATATGGCAGACCAGAAACTTGAAGACCCACTCACTGAAGACACATAAAAACGTAGGACACAATGCCGCCAATCTTTTCTTTTCTTTTTTATTTTTACAGACACCTATATTCTGGTATGATTCCTGTACAGTAAATTACACATATTTCACATGTACTATTTGATGAATTTGATAGATGTCTACAACCAGAAAACCATCACCACAATCAAGATATCTAACATTTCCATCACTCCACAAGAGGGGCATTTTTCGAATTCCCATATTTATCCCTTCCCAAACCCTTCTCTCCCTGGTAACCGTAAGTTTGTTTCTCTATGTCTGTGGGTCTGTTTCTCTTTTGTAGTTAAGTTCATTTGTGTCTTCTTTTAGATTCCACATATAACTGATATCATATGGCATTTTTCTCTTTTTCTGGCTTACTTCACTTAGAATGACTATCTCTACGTCCATCTATGTTGCTGCAAATGGCATTACTTTGTTCTTTTTAATGGCTGAATAGTATTCCTTTGTATAAATATACTACTACTTCTTTATCCAGTTAGCTGTCGATGGACATTTGTTTTGTTGCCATGTCCTGGCTATTATAAATAGTGCTGCTCTGAGCATTGAGGTGCATGTGACTTTTTGAATTAGAGTTTTCTCCTGACATATGCCTGGGAGTGGGAAGGCTGGATCATGAGTCAAGTCCATTTTCAGTTTTTAAAGGAACCTGCACACTGTCTTCTCTAGTGACAATGCAGCTCGTTTTATTAAAGCAAAGCCATGCTCAGAAAATAACGGGTTTTCTAGGGGTCAGACATGAAGTGCAGTGAGTGTGGCCTGTTCAAGAATCAGAGGGTAGTCTGGTAGGGCCAGAGGAGAGTGACTGGGAGAGTGTGGTACAGCCTTCCAACCACGTGGGTACCGGACAGGCTGGGATAAGGAGCCTGGACTTCCAGTGATCCCTTGGTAACCATGGGGCACTGGTTTCAGGATCCCCCCCAGACATCAACATCCATGGATGCTGATGCCTCTTGTATAAAATAGCATAGGACTTGCATGGAACTTATGTGCACCCTCCCATGTACTTTTTTAAATATATATACAAACATTATTTATTGAGTTATAGTTATTTTACAATGTTGCATCAAATTCCAGTGCAGAGCAAAATTTTTCAGTTATACATGAATATACACATACATTCGTTGTCACATTCTCTTTTGCTGTGTCCTCCTGTTTACTTTAAATCATCTCTAGATTACTCATGGTATCTAATACAACATGAATGCTATGTAAGTAGTTGCCAGTGTATGGCAAATTCAAGTGTTGCTTTTTGAAACTTTCTGTTTTTTCCCGAATATTTTCAATCCACAGTTAGTTGAAACTGCTGGATAGGGAACCCCTAGATATGGAGAACCCCCAGGCTCTTCCTTCCCACCTCCTAAATTTCCACTGCAAGCACTGAAGGGGTCCAAACATAGAAGAGCTCCATCTACAACCTGGAAACGCTGAGGAAATCCTTCAGCGTATGTGGCGCAGGAGAGAAGGTTTAGGGCCAACTAGTGGGGAAGGAGAGCCTGCCTGGAGAGGAAGGAGGAAGGACCACAGTGGAAGCCAGCTCGTACCCTTACCGGAGCTAGCTGATAGCAGTGAGGGACGCCGAAGAACTGGGGACACGTCACGTGGGTGGCAAACCTGGCCGCCAGGTGTAGGGTTCACATAGCTGGGACCCAGTTTGCAAGATCAAAATAACAAGGGGGGAGAGGGGCTGCCTCAGTCCCGGGATCCTGACAACGGCCACAGCCCCGTGACCCCAGCTAATGCGGCTCCCCTAGTAAGCCAGAAAAAGGGAACTCTGAGACAAGATATTGCAGATTCCACCGGAGCCACACGGATAACTAGATCTCTAAGTTGACAAAATGCAACCACCAGAAACAGGACTCTTTCCTTTTCTCTTCCTTTGGACCTTTGGACAGGGAGCCACACATCTCTGATGGGAACCATTTTTAAACAGATAGAGAGCTCACTTTTCAGGAATAAGCATGGAGAAAAAGAGTGGGGTGATGGTTTAAAGTGGAAGTCAAAGCGGAAGCCCATCTGAGAAATGGTAAAAACATGCATCTCAATGAATCCGAGTTATGGTGAAAAGAAGGAGGAAGGTTAAGGAAATCTCTATCCACCAGACAAGACTAGACAGTCATAAAAAGACAGCACTTTAAATCAAGAAAACTTTTTTTTTTGGTGATGAAAAACAATGCCATATTTTAAAACAAGGCTTGGGCCATCAACAACACGCTGAGAGTTGTTGAGGAGGAGAACATAAAGCTGCATATAGACATGTAAGGGTTCCAAGTCCACTGCTTGAAAAAACTTAGCCAATCACGTGTCCAGTTGATTTGAAAATCCCAATAACTCAAAAGTGGGAAAGACATGGGATTAAATAGTGGTAGTGAGCAATGAAATCCAAGAAGTTTATACCTATATTTTCATTGTTAATATAAGAAAGTGAAAGCAACTGTCTAAAAAGTAGTAACTGGAGGACACACACACATACACACACACAAACACACACAATCTGGAACAGCAGAGAGGTAAACTATGCTAAATTTATCATTATTGAGGAACAGGATCTAATAGATTATTTCATTTTTGAGACTGTTATAGAAATACTGGTCCAATTACATATAAAGTTATGAACTTAGAGATGATTTATACAAACTTAGAGAGAATTTTCATTAAAAGGCCATATATTCCAAATCATTGAAGAGAAAATTAACAATAAAAAAATTAATCAATCCAGCTAATATGGAGTAACAGAGACCATATTTACCATCCTAAAATAAACCACAAAATGGATACAATATATGAAGCAATGATTTTTAAGACACGTGAAGATGATCATCCACTAGGACCCTGTCCTGCCACCTCCATACCAGGGCTGCTAGGCCTCCTACTGCCATCACCAAGAATGTCCACTGGGAGGCGACATTTCCTTCCTCTGTTCCTACCGCAGAGCCAGTCCTGAGCAGTCCATTTCCAGGTTTTGGCAGGCAGCTCCCAGAAGTGCTCTAGTGGGCCTTGGTCCCATTTAGCCACCAGCAAAGCGATCAAGGATGAGCAGTAAGCCTCCTTACTCATCCAAGACCTAGGAACCTATCTGATTTCTGAGCAGGGCTTCACTCTTGTCTGCTGTCTGGTACTCTCTGCCCGGCTTCCCAAATACCTGGCTTGGGCAGCCTACACTCTGGCCACAGCCCATAAGAATCTGTTCCCCCGCCAAGAGGCCACGCGTGATCATGAGCAGGGCTCCAGGCCTCTGGAGCAGCGTGGCTTGGACTGCGTCCTGGTCCTGGCTTGCGAGCTCCATGCCCTTGGTTGAGTCAGTTAACATCTCTAAGCTAAGTTTCCTCATCAGTAAAATGAAGACATAATCAATATGGAAAAAAAATCAGAATCTGGGGGGGAATAAATTTCTGGTGATTGATTATTTTAATTTTCAATTATACAGTGAAGGACATCATACAAATTTTACTACTTCAGAATTCTAAACGACAGCTTCTACTGTTAAAACTAATGCATGCATGTACACACAAACACACGTGCAGACAAACTGACTCTGCTCCACACACGTCCTCAGTCGCACACACACACATAACATACACACAACCACATACATCCCCAGGCACGCGTGCGCACGCACACACACACACAGTCACGGTCATGTACCACACACATCCCCAGGTGCGCGCGTGTGCACACACACGTCATACACACCTTTGGCGTTATTCTAAATCAATTTACAATTGAGGGTCTCAGTGTCCATTGTTTTATCTGCTCAGAAGATCCTGACTTCGGAGCGAGAAGAAGGAGCCCCTCCTCTCTGGAGATGGTCTTTGCCACTTACAGTCTCAGTAGAGCCAACAAAACTGCTCTGGACCTTTGGGTCAGGGCCAGAGCATACCTGGGAGCTCACACCCTATATATCTAAACATTTTAAATGCAGTAGGTTCTAAAGTCCTGCCTTTACAAATATTCATTCATTATAAGGGGGAAGGCCAGGTTCAAACTTAGAATTCCCAGACTCAGGGGAGTCCTGCAAAGAAAGTAAGCGTGTGGGGAGAGCTGATTCCCAGTCTCTGACCACTAGCCTGACCCTTTTCTTCCCAATGCTGGGTCCATCCCTTGCCACAAGGGGCCTTGGATGTGCACAGGGGGACACTCAGTCCTCACGTCCCGGCTCTGCCTATACCCTCCATGCAAACAGCTGCCCTTTGGCCTCTCTGTGAGTCCTGGGAATCTGAACTCCGGGGAGAGCCGGTGCAGGCACTAGAAATGGGTCAGGGGCTGCTGAGGCAGGGCATTCAGGGTCCTGGGTTTCCAGAGCATGGGATGGAGCCAATGACCGTGTCCCCTTGGCCCTGCTGACTCCACACCATAAAGGGCGTGGCCAGAGGAAGTGTCAGGGCCAGGGGGGCCCTCTGTAGTGCAGGACCCAGGGCAGCAGGCCCCCTTGCTGGGGTCTAAGTATAGAAGCCCTAAGGAAAGTTATGAGGCTGTAAGGTATCTTCATTCCCATTAATTAAAAAACAAAAGCTTACCACAGGCGTGGGTGAGAAGGGTTTTGTTATAACAAGGGAAGGCACTTGCCAAGGTCTGGCCATAGAGGGCTGGTGGGTTTGCCAGGTTGATGAGGAACCGAGAGGCCGTTAGCCTCCCCTGGGTCTAAACACCGCCTGAATTCCTCCGGGTGACACTGAAATGCAGTGAGACACGGAACTCTCTCGTTGTTAAAATCTTCATGATGAGCCATTCAACTCTCTCCTCATTCTTGGCTATGAAAGCACGATAAACACAGGCCAGAAATTCATCAGCCTGTTGGTTCACTGTCCATCTGGCGACCCCTTTTGTAGGAGCCTTTATCGCATCACCCAGGGCTGACCTGGCTCAGGATTACAGCTGATTTACTGCAGGTGGCATCACTTGCTGGTGACACGAAGGAGGCAAGTTAGCCACCTCCCAAACACTGAGGCTCCTCCTGGGAGGAGCCTGCAGGCCCCCAGTCCAGCCTCTGCACCATGATGCTCCTTAGTGCCACTCCTGGCTTGCTGCCCTGGCCTCTAGCTCTGGCCAGAACCTCGCTGGATTGTCGATAAATGTCACCCATACACCACGTCTAAGCTTGGGGTCCAGATGTGACCACGGTTCTTATTTTCTTCCCATCGATGGATTGTTCGATCTTCGTGTAATCGTGTTGGCAGGAAGGCCACTACCGCCCTCTTGAGGCCTCCCCCAGCCGCCTCCGTCTAACCGTCCTAGCACCCCAGGGGATCGGGTCTGAATCCTGGCACTCAGACACAAGGATGACAGCTGGAGAGACAGGAATCCACTCCTGCTGTGGCTTCTGCTGAGGCTCGATGTGGCCATAAAAATGGATCCCACAGGCCCTGACATCACTTGACTCGCTGCAGGGATGCTCCCACACTGCCCTGTTTCCCCCAGAGACTGAGGGCTTTCTGCTTGTTCCCGAAGGCCCCACCCCCATGGGGGCACTGGGTCCAGTGGAGCGTCCAGCCTGGTTCCCCGCCAGCCCTTAGGGCCTTGATGGGGCCTGGAACATCAACTACCCTCCCCTTAGGGGCCTGTTTGTCCTTTCCAGCCAACAGACCTAGGTCATAAGCACTTTAACTCACCTGAGGTTGTTTTCCTCACTTCAGGGGCAGTGAGGACGGGGCTTCTTCACGCTCCAAGTGCGCCAGGTCTGGATGCAGACAGTCTGGCTCTCCCCCCAGTCCTGCAGTTCCCGGCCACACCTGCTGCTGGTCACAGTCTGTGCTGTGTTCTCTTCCAGGACAAGGGGTGCACTCTGACCCCCGCCCCGCCCCCACCAGCCGTGGCAGAGGCGGCGGACAGGCAGGTGAGCTGGGGCCTGAGACCGTGCCTGCAGATCAGTGCCCCAGAGGCCGCTGGTGACTAGAGGGGCCACGGGGCAGAAGCCAGCATGGGATGGGAGGAGGAGGAAGCTTCAGGGTAAGGAGATGAAAGGGGGAACGGATAGCACTGTGAGGACCTCGACCATGAAAGGGAAGAGAAAAGACAGTGACAGCTGGAGCGGTGTCAGCATTAAAAGCTGCGGGTGTTTTTATTTAATTTTATTAATTACCATTATATATAGTGACAGATTTCTTATTTTATTAAAGATTATGTGCCATGTCATATAACAGGATATAGTATGTTATTATTTACTAAATAATACATAATAGTAGATATACTAGCTTATTATATTCTGTTTATTTATTAGCAGATAGTATATAATACATATGTAGGTGTTTATATACATAATATATAATTCATGCATCTATATAATATATAACACATAACATAATGAAAGATTATGATTAATATATTTTATAACAAGATTACATAACAATAATTATGTAATATTACCCATTGTGTGTCTTGGTTCATGACACATTGTCATCTTAGGTGCCTGTCAGAGGTATTTTTGTATTAAAATTAATATTATAAGAAACAGTTGTGAATGTATCACACAGCATCAGAACAGGACAATTGACAGTGACATACTGTGTCCTCTTTCCCTATCCTGCTCTTGGCCTCTTCTTACAGGAAGTAACCAGCATCCTGAATCCTGGCTTACCCTTGCCTTGTGTTATTTTCACACACACAACATTTAAGATCAGTTAAAACAAATGAACTGCAGGTACATGCAACGAAATGGATGAATCACACACTCTGTGTTAAATGGAAAAATAACCCCTAGAAGGTAGCCGATAGTGTGCTATGCTTTTAAATGTGTACATATATGTCAACTAAACTCACTAAATTAAGAGCAACTACAGCTAGAGTCCAGGTGGGAGAGGGACAGATAAAAGGTGAGGTGAGCAGATTTGCTGCAGGTGAGCGAGTTCCTTTCCAGTAACATGTCATTCTCTCTGAAGCAGGAGGCAAGGCCATCTGCTGGGAGTCAGGGAAGAGACAGAGGGAAGGTTAGAGGTGTGCAGAGAGCAGAGAATGTTGACACCACTGAGTGATAAGTGGGGAAATGTGCTCACTAGAGAAATCCTGGAGGATTGCCTGGCAGTGGCAACATGGTGGGCATTGATTTGCAGTCTTAGAAACCTGTGCTGGGAGAGCCTGCTGCCTGCAGGCTCAGAACAAGTAGAGCTGGGTGAACCGAGATGGAAGTCGGCCTGGTGAGGAACTAAAAAGGTCAAGGGTCAAGGGGGTTTTGTTTGTCATAAAGAGAGTGCTGACTGTGGATGCAGAGATGGAAGGTGGGGGAATGGAAGTAAGAGGAACGTGGACAGGCAGGAAAGCAGAGGAGTCAGTGCATGATGACCCAGTGAGGGTGAAGGAGGCCCAGGGAGGCTGGTGGAGAAGCAGCTGGATGGTTCGAGTAGGGCACTTAAAGGAGAGAGGCTGGACCTGGGGTAGAGACACGCCCGGGTATGAGCCCGGGGGTATGGTGAATGGGGGCTGGCTGGCTCAGGCTGACGGAGAAGAAGACCCTAAAATGACCATACTGGGTGGTGGAGGGAGAATGAACTTTGACGTCTTGACGGTAGGAGGTGAGGCAATAAAGAGCTGGTGGTCCAGGTGCTCCTGACTGAGGCAGATGAGCAGGGAGGCCAGGGTGGCAGGCACTGCTAGCAAAGGATCTGGGTTTTCCAGGTGCTCCCAAGAGAGGAGGAGCAATCATCTGAAGGGGGAAAGTGAGCACGAGGAGGCCAACCCAGGCTCCTGGTCAAACTGGGGGTGTGAGGGGGCAAAGTGTCAACTCCAGAGATGGTTGCCCAGGAAGCAGGGTCCACGGGTGAAGTGAGGGGACACTCAGAGAAGAGAGGGAGAATTGTCTTCTGGGTGTAGGGGGAAGAGAGGACCCAGGACAAAGAAGCACATAGACACAGTGATGAGGATGGGCAGGCTCTATGGTGACACTGCAGGGATGGCTGGATCATTGTCCTGAGGGCTTAGTTTTGGGGGACTACTGGCCTCATGAGGACCCCCCTCTCAGCAGCCTGGACAGAAGCTCCTGCTCCTGAGAGCTGTGTGGCCACCAGTGTTCCCGGAGAAGCTCTGCCTCCATTTTCAATCAAACATTCCTGCCCAGCCCCCGACCGCCAATGAGGGAGCCTGGGCCTCAGAGCTGTTTGCCATGGAGTGACACAGGCTCCCTTGAGGAGCAGGCTGAACTTACTTTTCTCTGTAACCCAGGGCCTAGCAAAGCTCCAGCCTATGGGTGGGCCATTCAGAGGCTCGGATACTTACTAAATTAACTCAAAGCAGTAGAATAGAAGAGCTGGAGGAAGTGACCACTGAGCTCACAGAGTTCACTGCCCACACCCCCATTCTACAGATGAGGAAACAGAGACAAAACGGTGAAGCAGCCTTTGCCAAGGTCACGCTGCTCTTTAATGCTGGCCTGTGTCGGGCATGCCAAGTGATGAGCTGCAGTGAAGGGCCTGAGAGGGGGCTCTGGGGCCAGAGAGCTTGGGTTCAAGTCCCAGCTCTGCCATTTACTAGCTATGTGATTAATGACTGTCCTTCCTGTAAATTGCCAACTCATTTGGTTGTCATGAACACAGACTTCCTGGAACAGCAGGACAGAGTTCTGTAAGGGTTTGCTGTTGATTTGGTTACTATTATTATCACCAAGTGAACCCTGAAATGACGAACAAAGACAGCAAGAATTTGTATTTTAAAGGATTTTAAAATCCGATGATGAATGTTTGATTTAGTCTATTCAAGTTTGCATCTGACCCTTATTAACAACTACACAATGGATGACTTTTCAGGCAATCTTGCTTCATGTCTTTAATTCTCACTAACGACACAGGCTATTCAACAGGAAGCAGTTTTTTTCCAGGAAGAGGGACAAAAAGTTAACAATATCTCGGTACCTCTCTGTTCCCAGTGAGTTGGTAGTGACCTGTCAACCCAGCTTTGGGGAAGGGCCCGCTCCTCCTGGGCTCACTGCACTGCCCAGCGGCCTCCAGGGGGCGCCGTATCCCCACACGAATCCAGTCTCTTGGTTCCTATCTTTGCTTCAGATCCCTCAAGGACTGCCCATGCCCCAGGGCCCCATCTGCCCCGCCAGCCTCGCCTGCTGGACTCCTGGACACCATCCTGGGTCTCAACCATCCTCTGTTCATATGCCCGCCCCACTACTCTTCACTTTGTCCTTCAAGTGTGGGCTCTTGTGGCTCGCCACCCAGCAGGGGTCTCCCCGTCCTCCACCTCGGGTAACTGCATCATCCTGCACGGTGCCTAGCGAACCCGTATGGATGCAGGAAGAATACAGAACAACAGGTGCTGAGACGGGCTGCCTTTCCCACTGCAGGGGCCCTGGAGAGCTTTCTCCCAGGTGGTTATTCACAGGCGCTGAAGCTGTGGAATCTCGATCTCAACAATTTAAAGGGCATCATCACTAATTACAAAAGCAATCATTTTTTCACTAGCAAAAGGAGAAAAGACTTTGTGCCCCGCACCTCCAACTTTCTTCCACTGCCTACGGAAGTGATTCTCACTCTCTGGGCAAGGGTAGAAAGCAACACACAGAATATTATTTTTCAATGTTTATTTTCCCACTCTGAAGATTGATTTCCCAGAACCGATGAAGGTTAGGATGGTTTGGCTTCCCTGGACTGAGGATTCAGAGGCGCAGCGGGGAGGGGGTGGGGAGATAATTCAGCATTATTGAACCAAACAGAGACATTAAAAGATTCAAATCTAAACAGAAAGGAAGCAGGATGATATAGAAACAGGAAAACCAAAGTTGGAAATGCAATAACGAGTTACAAGAGAATAAACATGAAGATGTAAAAAACAAAAAGGACATCAAAATAAAAAAAGGTGGGAATGGGAGAGGGGAGCAAGAAAATATAGATTTTTTTCTTTCTTGTTTTTCTTCATTATTCTTAGGATGTGTTGCAGCCTATGTGATTATCAGTCTAAAGGAAATAGATATAGTAATGGGTTGATATAGTTGAAAAATAAGGTAACCACAAATCAAAAGCATACAATAGAGTTGCAAACAAACAAAAAAAAAAAAAAAAACAAAAAGAAACAAACTCAAAATGTCTTAAAGACTTAAACATTAGACAAGACACTATAAACTTCTCACAAGAAAACATAGGGAAAACATTATTTGACATACATCTCAGCAATGTTTTCCTAGGGCAATCTACCCAAGCAACAGAAATAAAAGCCAAAATAAGCAAAGGAGACCTAATTAAACTTATAAACTTTTGCATAGCAATAGAAACCATAAGCAAAACAAAAAGACAACCTATGGAATGAGAGAAAATATTTGCAAAAGATGAGACTGACCATGGCTTAATTTCTAGACTTTATAAATAGTTCATACAACTTAATAAGAAAAAAATAAACAACCAAATCCAAAAATGGGCAGAACAACTAAACAAGCAATCCTCCAATGAAGACACACAAATGGCCAATAGGCATATAAAAAAAATGCTCAATATTGCTCAATTATCAGAGAAATGCAAATAAAAACTACAATAAGTTATCATCTCACACCAGTCAGAATGGCCATCATTCAAAAGTCCACAAACCATAAATACTAGAGAGGCTGTGGAGAAAAGAAAACCCTCCTACATTGTTGGTGGGAGTGTAGTTTGGTGCAGCCACTGTGGAAAACAGCATAGAGATTCCTCAGAAGACAAAAAAAAAAAAAAAAAAAAGACATCACTTGATCCAGCAATCCCACTCCTGGGCATATATCCAGAGGGAGCCTTAATTCCAAAAGATACCAGCACCCCAATGTTCATATCAGCACTGTTTACAGTGGCCAAGAAATAGAAGCAACCTAAACGTCCACTGAAAGATGACTGGATAAAGATGTGGTATTTAGATATAACAGAATATTACTCAGTCATAACAAAGAAGGAAATAATGCCATTTACAGCAACATGGATGGACCTGGAGATTATCACAATAAGTGAAATAAGTCACACAAAGACAAGTATCATATGATACCATTTATATGTGGAATTTTAAAAAATGATACAAATGAACTTATTTATAAAACAAAAACAGACTCACAGACTTATAAAACAAACTTAGGAGTTTGGAATTAACAGATACAAATTACTATATGTAAAACAGACAAACAACAAGGATTCACTGTAGAACACAGTGAACAATATTCAGTATCTTGCAACCTATAATGGAAAAGAACCTGAAAAAGAATAGACTATATATGTACAACTGAGTCACTATGCTGTATACTGGAAACTAACAAAACAGCTGTATATCTGAAACTAACAAAACATTGTAAATCAACCACATTTCAATTAAAAAAATGATAAGTTCTAAATAGCTTTATTCAAAGAAAATCTTCAACAATTCCCTCTTACAAAAATTAAAATGGGAAGCTTGAGCAGGACCAAATTATACTGGATGGGCAGTTACATATCTTCTCCAGCATGTGGCCCTTGCTAACACACAACATGTTTTCCTATAGGTAAGAATGGCCCTGGCTGCACAGGGAGTGAGTCCTGCTGGGACAAGGCCTCTGTGGCAGTGGCCTCCTTGTCACTGCTCCATCTCACCAGGAGGCCAGGATTTTCAGAGGTGAGGGGACATAGAGCTCATGCATTTCAAATCTATTTCCCGAGAAAAACTATGGAAAGACCAAATTCACCTGCAGTGTGGGAAACATGAGCAGGCCCCCTAAGCGGACTGACAAGCTCAAAGCTAGATGGCCCGATTTTCAGATCAGAAGCAGAACAAAGACCACCTGGCCCCAGTTAAATGACCACCACCTCACCTGCCATGAACTGCTCGTACTCAATGTCAGGGATGTTTCTGTTGAGACTTGGGAGATCAAAGAAGTCGGACCAGAGAATCCGGACCTGGTTGATGTCGGGGCTCTGCCAGTGGTAGAGGTGGCCCCAAGAGGGTAGCACCAGTACCGACTCCTCCATCTTCAGCAGGGTCTTCAGGAGGAAGGCAATGTGGATGCAGAATTTCCTAAGGAGGCTGAAGCCCTCTGGAGGGCTGACGTCACACAGAAGGTACCTGGCAGGGAGCAAAGGAGAGCGGGTCTTCAGGGCCAGGCCTCTGCACAGGAATCCCGGCTTAGATATAACAGATAGAACAGGAATCCCTGCACAGCCCATGGCCTAGACTCCAGACACATTCAGCAGCTTCTGGTTTGTAAAGTGGAGGCACTGCCCACCCATCTCCATGTGGCCAATTACTTCGAGTCCGGGAGCAGTTGCGGAAGACATCTTGGCATCCGTCTAACACCGCTAAGCACCTGACTAGCACCTGAGCACCCGTTCTCCAGGGGCTCACAAACTTCTTGTTCTACAGAACCCTATACACTCTTAACAATTACTGAGAACTCCAAAAGGCTGCTATTTATGTGAGTTAAATCTATCAATAGTTCTGTGTTAGAAGTTAAATAAGAACTTAGAAAAAGTGTATGAATTCACTTAAAAATATTAACAATCTACTGTAATGTTACCATTAATACTCTTAAACAAAATATAATTCTATTTTTCAAAACAAAAATCATTAGTGAGAAGAATAGCAGTGATTTTAATTTCTGCAAATCTCTTTTGGACTGGTGAGAGCTGAATTCTCCTATCTGCCTCTGCATTCCCTGTTTTGTGATATCGCAGGCCAGGTTTTCCCTGGAAAACCCCGCAGGAACTCGGGAGAGCAAGAGTGTGCAAAAGGCAGGTGACATCCCGGCGTTTCTATGAAAATGGTCTTGCACCTCAGGGGCCTTGGATACACTTTGATAACTGTTGCCCTATCCAAGGCGAGACTCTTCTACACAAGAGCCAGGCAAGGGTCCTGGATTCTGTAATGAGTTACCGCCACCACACCCCTCCCTTCTCTGTGTGTTTCTCACAAGCTCCATTACTGCAGATGAGGATGTAATCCTCAACTGGGGCCTCTAATCCCAGAAGACTGCTAACTTCAAGAGGGAGGGTCCCATCTACCATCCCTACACCCCGCATAGTTTATTTTGAGTCAAGCCCTAGATAACTGCTTATCGGCACTGACCCTTGTGTCTTATTCCTGAGGTTGACTGAAGGAACCAACATCTGGATGGAACTGAAATTTCCCTGCAGATAAACAAGGCTGATAAGCCACCCCATTCCAACATCTGATTCTGGGGCTCTTCAAAACCCGGGTAAGGCCCCGCTTCATCTAAGATGGGTCCTCCGCCTGCCCTTCCCGGGGGTTCTGGGAGGCCGCGGCCACCAAGGGCGACCCAGACTCGCGGCCCCAGCCCCAGGGCCTGAGGGGGAGGAAAGCTTGAGGCTGTGCCCAAGCCCTGCCCCGCCCCGCCCCAACACGCTCCCCGGCACCACAGCCCTCCCCGGCCACCGCCCCAACCCCGATCCCACCCCGGTTCATGTCCGCCGGCCCCGCCGACGGCGCGGACGTACGTTTACCGTCTGTGGGACGCCGCCCCAGACAGGATGTCGGCCGCCGACTGACCAGGCCAGAACTAGTCGCCCGGCCGAGCAAGCCGCCATCCCCAGCAGCAAGCACCGCCATGGTCCCGGGCAGCTGCACACTTCCGGAGCCCGCTACCCGCCCCAGAAGCGCACGCCGGCCCGCGCAGAGCGTGGCGCCTGTAACCATGGCAACTCCGCGGGGCCCTCCCCTAGCGCTTGCGTCGTGCGTCCTCCCGAGTCTAGTTGTGCGAGGGCAGAACTTGCGGAGCCAATGGGAGCCAGGGCGCAGCCAGGACGGGGGTGGGGGGAGGCTTATGGGACAGCTGGGCGGGGCCGGGGAGGGCAGGGCCGCGCGGAAGTCCTGACCTGCAGGTGGCGCCGGCCGGAGGCTGGGGCGTTGCTGCCACCAGTGGGCGGGGCAGCGGGGCAGCGGGGCGGGGGCACCCTCACCTGTCCGTGTGTGGGGATCAGCCTGGGCTCCGTGGCCTCCGCTTGCACCGGACGTGGACCCAGGCTACCGGTGGGCAAGATAGAGGACTGAGCCCAGGCACGCACGGCTGGCCAGGTAGGGCACCTGAAGTGCAGATCCGCCAGGCCCGCTGCCGGCCTTGAATACGCGCTGCTAGGCAGTTTCCAAGAAGACGGGATCTGTCATAAGAGGGGAGGTAGGGCTTGGGTGCCAGATGTCGGGTTGGGTGCAGTCTCACAGGAGAGCCACGGTGAGAGGGCGCAGAGCGGCCCCTGTGAAGGTGGGGCTAGGAGTTTGGGGTATAGGGTGGGGATGGTGTGTGCCTTGCTCTGTGGTTTCCCCAAGAACCCTCACTCCAGAGCAAGGGGCTCTGCTTCCCCCACCCTTCACTGCACTCCCTGCCTTCCCCAGCACCACTGGCCCTGCCCCCGGAGTGTCCCATGAACTTTCCCCACTTTGGGCACGCCTCTGTTAGAGGTACTGAGCTCCTGGTGGCTCCAGCCCAAGGGTGAGGGGCTGTATATGACCGGTTAGGATGCCTGGATCTTTTATATGAAACCTCAGACCATAATGCAGGTGTGCACAGAGGCCCCTCAAACAGGATTGCGTGCATGGCCCTCCCCACCACACACACACAGCGCAGCTGCCACACCGGGCCAAGCCTGCCGGAGGACCGCTGGTCCCTCTCCTCCTGTCCCTGATCAAGATTGCACCGCCTACACTGCTGGGTATTTAGGGGGCCTTAGAAGAGCAGCTGGCATTTTCATGGGCAAATACTTGCTCTTTGGGGAAGATTTGAGTGCAAAGGGATGTAGGGTATGCTTTTTCTGTTGCCCTGGAACTGGTGTCTGGGATACAAATGTAAGTCAAAGAAGTTTTTAGAGAGAGCCACCAAACATGTCACAACCAAATATCACTGTTCCCCAACAAAGGCAACACCACCTGGCGGGTGGGGGTGCCTGGCCTCTCTTTCTGGAGGTTGGGGATTGCAACCTCCAGTTGGGACACAGCCCGAAACAGCTCTGAACACGCTGGGAATCTCTTCTCACAAGACCTGTGGTCTCCACTGTAGGTCTGGCTCCAGAGCCCAGGGCCAGCATGGTGACTCTTCTCCCGCTGTCCATTCTGGGAGGTCTAGGTGTCCTCCACGGCCCTTCCACCACTGTTTCTTTTAGAAACACCCCCCGGATGAAATGGGTCTGAGAACAGGAGACCTGGATGCCAGCAGCCACTGCCCAGTGTGCGGCCCCAGGGAGGGGCATCTCCTCTCTGTGGGCTCTGATCTCCCCTCCTCTCTCCTCATATCCTTACCCCTCTCCTCCTTCATTTCTTGATTGATCCCTAGATAATGGTCCTTACCAGGAATGATCTGGGAGAAGTTTTATGAGTCCTTAAGAAAAAGAAAAAGAAAAAGAAACAAAGATATCTATACACATACTACTGAAAGTAACTTCTCTCTTTCCCAGGAAAGTCCTCTTTCCAATGTATAAGGCTAGTTGAAAGGGTGTCAACTTGCTTAACCACTCACACCTGAGCAAGTGCTACCTCTCTCTCCAGCTCCCCACAGCATCCACCTGTGGCTAATTGGACACAAGAGGGCAAGAAAGCTCTTTCCCCACGCCAGCGCCAGCGTGGCTTTGGAGGCAGTGGAGGCTGAGAGAAAGGGCCCCGCCCTGAGGCTTGGGGGGCCTCCAGCCACAGACAGAGGAACTGGGGGTTTTCAGAGCTGGCCCAGCAGGGAAACCAGGCAAGGCCGCCTGGCCTAAGTCTTCCCTGCCCAGAGAGCCCCATGAACTGCTCCGGGCCCCACTCCCCAGTCGGGCTCCCTGCAAAAAGTTACCACGGGATCCACACCTGAGAAGGGAGGAGGACGGCCCTTTGGCCTGGGGTCCCAGCAGATGTGTCTTGTGAGACCTGTGGCCACATATCTTCCTTGCCTCCCCAGGTCTCTTGAAGGGTCCGTGCTGGGCATTCTGGTGGTCAGGGACACTGGAACAACTCTAAACTCTGAAGAAGGACAGAGAGACCCTTCTGGAAGCAAGGATTCCAGGGAGACGCTTGCCCAGAACTGGCGGACTGTGTCCTGAGTAGACCCCTGGGTGGCAGTGTGGGGCTGTGGGGTCCTCTTCAGAGAAGGGAGCAGGTGTGCTTCCCGGTGGGGGGCTCTGCTTTGTTCAGTCATGTCCTCGTGTGAGACTCATTTACAAACACCTCCCAGTCCATCTAGGGGTGGTCCCAGGGGTGGGGCAGAGGAGGAGAGTGAAGGGGGCAGCCTTAGGGCCCCTGACCCACACAGGGAGCCAAGGGTCAGTGGGAACATCTTGGGAGTCGGGCGCAGGAGTGGAGGATGGGCACTAAGAACATGCCAAGTCATGCAATAAAGCAACCCGTGACCACAAGACACAGGCAGCCTTCCACCAAATCAGGGAGATAGAAATTTAGACACAGGCTCTGAGACTCTTGAGAGTGGCTGGAGGGTCCAAGGAGCCCTGAGGAGCAGCTCTCCTAGGGCACAGGCATCCCAATACACACATTTCTCATGGATGCTTTTTGGGGTGCAGAGTGAGTTACCAGGATCCTGAACTTAGTATGGAATCCCACCCCCTTGTTCATCACAGTTCCTGGCAATAAATTGCTGTCATTTCTCCCTGGACATGCACAGGGGAGCTGACTGCTGTGGGGGTCACTGCAGTACTGGAAGCTTCTGGTGTGGGCTCTGTGACCACAGAAACCCAGGGGGATTTCTTAACGGGAGCACCTGGGGACCATGCCTGCCAGGACCACCTGCATGGGATGGCCAAGGAGCCTATGGTACCCAGGCCACCAAGTGACCAAGTTGTGAGGCTGCCTGGGGTTTCCTGGGGGCGTGTAGATTCCTGTGGTCAGCACGTGGGCCCAGGACAGCAAGACAGTCTGCCCAAAGAGGGGCCTGCCCTCCTGATGATGGCTCCTAACACCTGCAGGGAAACTGCTCCCAGGGCTCCTGGAGGTCCATATTGAGAGTGTCCTGCCAGGCATGTGGGGTCACCTTCCCCTGATGCAGAGGCAGAACTCTCCCCCTTGAGGTCCAGGGGACACCTGGATCAGGTCCCGCCTGTGTGACCTGGACACGCAGAGCCCCAGAGCTCTGGCACAGCCTGGGGTGTGGTCGTGTTGGGGCAGGGAAGGCCCAGGGAAGGGGCTCATTCAGGGGCAGGGGCCACTCTGCAGGGATGCTGGACCTGGCAGCGATGCGGTGCTTCAGAACTCCCCTGGGCTGGGTTTCCAACCAGTGGGATGGAAGGGCCTCTCCTTCCTGGGGTGCATTTGGGGGAACTAGATACGTCATGAATGTCAGCCCTGAAAATGGAGGCTGCGCTACATCCATTCTTGGAAAGAAAAATCAGGCCCTTCCAGCCCAGGTGACTCAGAAAGTCAGTCAGCAATGTTCGGGGTCCCCAGTTTAGGCTTTCAATTAGAGCTGAGCGGCTCAGGAGGCCAGATCCCTGTCCGTGGCTCCAGGAGTAGGCTTTCTGCTGGGGGACAGGATCCTCACAAACACCTGTGTCTTTGTGGGTCACTCCCCTCTGACAAGCTGGGAGGCAGGGTGCAGTTGTGGGAAATCGTGTTTCCATGAGGAGAGGGCCACCAAGTGGTGGGGGCACAGGAGACAGTGAGAAAGAGTCCCGCAGCCTTTCTGGAATCAAAAAACTGGCAAATGTGAAAAAGTGCATAATTTGTTTTATTGAACAGGCTGCTTATGTACGTTTGGAGGGCCAGGTTCAAGGACTCTGCATCCCTCCAGGACAATAGCCTCAAGAGAAGAACAGACAGAGCAGGAAGAGATGTGGGGTTTCTCCCAGGAATGAGGCAGAACAGGGATTTCTGCAGATTTGCAAGGAGACCCCGACCGCTGAGCACGGGGTTACAACCCCACGTGACCCTTGTCGTGTTTGGCTTGGGCTCTGGGTCTGGCCTGATCATGTATTCTTCCAGCTGAGTTCCAGAAATTCAGAGGGTAGACTTAGAGAGGCTGCGTTTGGAACCCGGTGTGGAGACGGAGGGTCCTTTATCCTGAGTCCCCTCAGCCTAATCACTGTAGCTGAGTTCCAACACCACCCAGGCCCCCAGGGTGGCCGTGGAGGGAGAGCAAGCCTGGCAGGTGACCCAGGGGTCCCACTGCTGTGCCCCTCCCTTATCTTTGTTCCCTTTCACCCCGGAAGGTGTGATTGTCTCATGTCATGGTGACAAGCCATCTCTCTTCTCTGTCAGGTGGGATCCCCACCCCCGCTCAGCCTTCTTTCTGCATGGATGCTGAAGGACCAGGCTCACTTGAAGTTCTGAGTTTGAGCAGTAAGGTGGAAACAAAGAAACCAATGGAAACAAAGAAACAAGTCATTGTGGCAAAGCTCCCCACCACAGAGAAGCTGCCCTGAGTGGAAGGGAGGGTGTGGGCATGCCCATTTGTTTCGTGTCTCCCAGTGCTCTTCGCTTTCTTATTGCAGACCTGCATGGTTACAACAAAATGATCTGCAAAACTGAAAATATTTACTCTCTGGCTTTTACAGAAAAGGCTGACCAGCCTCTGGTTCCCGTACCGGTCAACTGATTGGAGTACCTTTCCAGTTTGGAAACATCTGGGCAGGCCCAGGTTTGCAAAATTCTTTAAGAGTAGTTATGGAGTTTTGCTTCTAAACATTTTTATGGCTGTATACTTCTGAGCTGAGGTTGTGCTGTGTAATTCTGAGCCGGGATTTTCTCAAACTGTTTCTTATTTCTTATACCGGACACCCCTAAATTCCAAGGGGAATGGGATGTTAAGGAAGCCATGGAGTTTAGGAAAAAGATACAGATTTCATTTCCATTTAAGCATCGATGTATCTCCATCCTAGGCAGTATCGGTTCTGTGGTATTGATAGGGGAACTAAATAGCAACCAAATTTATAGAAAATAGTGGGTCATTGGGTACACAAGTTCTTCTTTTCAACATTTTTGTAGTGTTTGCAGTTTAAGATGACCGTTCCTGAGAAACAGGCAGCCTCTTAGAATGAAATAGCATTTTCCCTGAACCATACTCAATTTTTATTTCGTAGACAGCAGGAAGGGCAATCACACATCCAACACTTGGGGACCTCAAAGATAAAACGTAACTTTCTGGGAGCACACTCCCCCCGTCTCCCTCTGCTCTTTTCACTGTCCCATTGTCCCTGAAGGCTCTTTCGTATCTTCTGCTCATGACTCCAGTAACTCTTCCTTCTCGTCCCTCAGCTGGTAAGTTTACTTTTCTACTTTGACCAAGCAAACTGAAGCCAACAGAAGAGAACTTTCACCAGCAACTCCCAGCACATCCGCTCGCCTTCTGATGTCTGTGACCTCACTCTCGCTGCCCCACCTCTTATTACAGGTGACATCGAAAGCCAGATCATCCAAAAGTCACCAGGGGGCCCATCCATACAATCTTCTCCGGGCTGTCACTCCCACATCCATCCTCTCTGTCACTACCTCATCTATTTTGTTCTCCTGCTAGTTGGCTCCTATCAGTATATAAAAGTCCATCCTCTTAAAAGAAACAAACAGCACTCCTTGACTCTAATTGGCCCCCACCAATTGCCACCCCATGTCTTTGCAGCAAATCTTTAATGAGTCGTTTAAACTCACTGTCTGCATATTCTCTTGAGCCATTCCCTTTTGCACCCACTCTGGCTTTTCCCCTGATCCCTCGCTCTATGGAAACTGCTCTGTCAAGGCCATCAGTGACCCCACGTTGCTAAATATAGTGGTCAGTTTTTAGTCTTCATCATGCGTGGCCCTTTGGCAGCATTTGACCCAGCTCTTCCATTTCTCCTCCCCCGTGTTCCTGCTTCACTTGGCCTCCAGCCCATCGCTCTGCTTTCGATCCACTGGCTGGTCTTTTGCCAACGTCTCCTCTTTTTTCCAAATATTTACTGCGAATGTGCCTCGGAGTTGGGTCCTGGGTCTCTCCTCTATCTCACTGCTATACTTTTGGTGGAAGCAACCAGACTTGGAAATTGACATGCCATCAATTTCTCGATTTGTCCAAAACTCCCTGATTGGCCTTTTCCATTTGGAACTCTCTCCCTGATACTCATATTCTTTTTCTTTCATTCATCTTGCTTTCACATTCATACATATGTTCTACTGTGTAAATTACTTTTCCAAATTTTGAATCAGTCCATACATATCATGTGAAATGCTCAGATCTCTATTATTTCCACTAAGATGCTTATTCTACCTTAGAACCTTTCTGCATTTCTGTATTTATGTCAATAAAGTGAATAGTATTTCTACAAGCCTCATAGTTAAACAGTGTGTTTGTTTGGGGCTATTATGTAACATGAAATAATGATACATCAACATAGTCCTTTTTCATTTAATTTTATGTAACACCAAGATGAGGTTTTTGCACTGAAGACTGTTTCATTGAAATTTTACCTACGTTATGGACAGTCAGTTTATGTGAAAGCCCTCATTTCTCCCCTTTTCTGATATATTTTCCATTTGGCTATTATAACATATACCTTGGCATGAAATAAAATTCCAAATCCATTCACATAATAAAATTAATACATTTAAATTATATTTTTTAATGTTAAAAAGAAAGAAAAAAAACCCAGACTCCTCTACCTATTAGGCATTTCTGTGGCAATATCTAATAGACTCCTTAATCATGACATTGAAGAACTGAGCTGATTCCAGCCCCTTTCCACCTGCTCAGCCCCATCTTGTCCCATCCCCTGTGGATGGAGAGGACATCCATCCCATTTTCCAGGTCCAGATGTTGGAACCATGTTCTTTCTCTCTCTTTCTCTTACACACACACAGACAGCAAATCCAGCTTGTTAGAAAATTCTGGCTACTCTGAATTCATTAACCACGTACTCCCTGTTCCCCACCCTCCTAGGAGCCACCTTCAACCCCTTGTTGGACACCAATTAGCCTACTTCTTCCATCTTTGCTTTTCTACAATCTCATCCACACAGAGTCAGAGGGAGCCTATAAAAGCATACATTGAGGGGGTGGGTGTAGCTCAGTGATACAGTGCATGCTTAGCATGCATGAGATCCTGGGTTCAAACTACAGCACCTTCACTAAAATAAATAAATTAACCTCCTCCCAAGAAAACCCAAAACAAAAGCATAAATTGGACATCACCCATCCCATCAAAACTCACTAAAAGGGTCACCATTCCATTAGGAGCCAAAGTCGTCCCAAAGTCTTCGAGGACCCGGCCTGCTCTGCCTCTCCGCCCACACTCTCCCCATCACTCTGGGGGCCTCTGGCTCCGGCTCTTCCTTCTTCCTCCGGATCTATTCTGCTTCAAGTTCATTACTCCTTGAGATCTGCCAGGATTGCCTTATTCCCTCCTGCCTGCCTCCCACCCCACCACCATCACCTGAGTTTGCTCATATCACTCTTATTTTTCCCCAAGCTCTTGCTACCCCCATCATGTTGCCTGTTTTCTCTGCTAAAACTCTGAGCCCCCAGTGATGGGGAGTCGTGTCTATTTTGTTGACTAATAAAGCCCAAGAGCCTTGGGAATGGGTATAGTTACTAGATTCCCATAAGTAGTAGGAGCTTATACAGATTTGCTGAATGAATGCAGAGGTCCTGGTCCAATTCGATGGAGCACTTCTGTGTCCTGCTCAAAGATTAACTCTCCTTTCCTCCTGAGAGAGGGTGACCACTTCCTTGGTGATCAAAGGCAAGATCTATTTTCTTTATGCTGTTAACCTTAGGCGGGGAGACTGGGGGATCTTCATTTATATTTTAAAATTTGATTCACTCTGCAGTTTGTCTCCTGTCTATGTATCCTTTTGAGAAACCGTTTATGAGTGATCATTCTTCCATCAGATTGAACAGGATCCAGGGGGAAGTACCAAGCCTGTCCCATCGGCCATCCTGTGTGTCATGTCCTGTGACCCAGTGGATGCTCAGCACGTAAGTGAACCAACAGGAGTGAGTGAAGAGATGGGAACATCTCATTATTGTGGTGGCTGCACTCTGTCCGATGCCTTGAGATTTGGGGAAGGGTTTACAACTGCGGAGGCGAGATGTCAGGTCCTCTGTGCTCTTCCTGAGTGCCCTGGCCTTACCCATTCCCCCAGCCCCCTCTGGGCAGCCAAGCCCAGGAGCTGGGCCACCGGCGATTGTGCTGATCAATAATCCACCTCACCCAAAGTCCGGGGGTAAGAGCGGCCAGCACAACTGGTTGTAGACTCTGAAGTCAGGTCCTTGGAGGAATTCCTCACTGAACAATGTTTTGGACCTTTTATTTTTCTCTATAGCCTCCAGCTGAAGAAACAGATTGCCTTAGGTACATGAAAGGTGAGGACACCTACTATCCCCATGGAGCCCAGGTGGGGCTGGGAGTCTGCTGTTTGTACAGCCGGTGGGCTCGTGTTGCTTTGGGCATCCCTGTGCCTGAATTCCTGCAGTACACTCGGTGGTAAGGACGGGGGTGCCTGGCAGGGAGGGAAGCGGGTCGGGGGACTACACAGCTGGGGAGACGTTAACCTGGGGTGAGCGGGAGCCGGCTGATGCATGGAATCTCGGTGCAGGGAACTCTCCAAACTCAGAGAGGTTCCCACTCCCGCAGGGTCCCTTTGATCAGGGTGCTAGGCTGTCAGCACTGCAGGGTCCCTGTGAGGATCATGGTGCCTTCAGGCAGTGGGAAGTGAGGGGTCCAGTGGCAATTAAATTAACTGTGCACCCAAAGCCAACCCCCGTCTCTTTCAGCCTGTTTCCTAATCTGCAAAACTGGAATGATGTTAACCATCCCGCAGGTTTGTTGATGGGCTGGGACACACTAGACAGCCAGGAGCTGGAATTCCTCTGTGCCCTGATTGTTATCCTTCCTTCACACTATTTACTCTCACAAGTTCAGTCTCTCTGTCTCTCTCTCATTCACTTGTAACTTTCTCTCCTGCTCTGGTTTCATTTGATTCCCACCCTCCTCCCAATCCCCAGATGAGTGAAATTAATTTCTGTGTGTCAGTTCCAAATTCCCGGGAAAGATGCTCTGTCCCCTCTGGATTGGTTGTCCAACCCATCAGTTGCAGTCAGAGGAGTGAGTCCCTCTGTGACCAGAGGAGGGGCTCTGCCCAGCCCCCCAGCCACCACTGTGGGAGCACATAGCTCTCCGAGGAGGAGGTACTGGCTGTGACTTGGTGTCACTAAGTGTGAATTTATCTCTCCTCTTGCCCCACCTTCATCCTCCTAAACAAAGATGAAAATTAAACACTCCCGAGATTTGTGTCATGGAACACTCAGGGTGGGGGCTAAGAGGGCTGGATTCCCTGCTGAGTGTAAGGGGCTACAGTGACTCCCCAACGAGAGCCTGTAAAGGAAACAGCACCGGCCCCACCGGACACTTAGGGTGCTGAGTCTGCGTGACATTGAGCCAGGCTTCTGACCACAGCTCAGGGGTCTGGTCCGACCGGTTAGTCTTTGAAACCAACCAGCTTTGGATTCCTCAATCCCTCCCTGAGGTTTTACCTGAACCACGAGCTTCTGTATCTCTGAAGACAGATGATGAGGACCCTTCACGTAAGGCATTTGCACAGCCCTGTGCGGGAATTTGTGCTGCACGGTCTGCCCGGCGAGCTGACCAAAGTTCGTATTTTACTGATCTTAGAAATAGTCTGGTTTCCTGATGCACTGTTTCACTGAACAAGCAACAGAAGCCACCTCTGGCTGATAAAAGCAAAAAAGGGACTTAATGAAAAGATACTGGGAGGGTGCATGGAGTGGCCCAGACCAGAGCCGACCCGGGGGCCGTAGGAGATGTTGGGGAGCCCCAGGCACCAGGCTGCGCAGGGTGCTACCGGGCCCCCTGCTGCCCCAGCAGGGACCCCCCTCCTCCTGACACTCCACCTCACTGCAGGTTCATGTCCCGGCAGGGCCAGGTCACACTGAAGCCACCAGCACACACCTCAATGGGGGAGTTGGCCCCTTCTCAGCTGAGGGCGTGCCTGGTGTGGGGAGAGGCCCAGTTAGAGGAAGGCGGTTCCCCTACTGTTCCGAGTTAATGCGCAAGTCAGTGCCCATCACTCAGGAGAGCCGGGCTGGTCGGACCTCATTGTGGTGACTAGGCCGTCTGAGTTCACGTATTACTTTTTAGGTTGGAAGGCCCAAGAGGGAGAAAAAGTGGAGGTTCTAGTACTTATTTTATATTTCCCATGTACCAGGTGCGGTAAGCAAGCCACTTCAGACAAGGCCCATAACAACCACATTAATAGGCCACGGAGAAAGTCATGCAGTCAGGCCTCTGCAGCCCCGAAACCCGTGTCCTCATCAGTTCCGTAGTTACCAGTGGAAGTTGTAGGGATTTATGGGACTGTGTGCTCCTGTGGGGGCTGGGATGTGTGTGTTTAAATCCACATCTTCAGAAACTCGGCCTAGAACCACAGCCACTGATTGTCTGCATGGAGGCAGAGGAGGGGAGGCTTCCAGCCTCTGGTCCAGCTCGTGTGGAGCTCAGAAGTTGCTCCTTCTGTCCTGAAAACAACACCAGAGCTGAGGGAGCTGCAAACCCACTGCTCTTCTTAGATCCACAAGAAAACTGAGGGGGAAAGCTGCTCCCAACACAGAGAGGCAGCCGGGCAGGCTTGGAGAGTCACAGCTCCCAGGGCAGAACCCGCTTTTGTAAGAACCCCGGGGGCAGGCAGATTTAACAGGTCCCTGAGGCCAGCTGGAGGCTCAGCGTGGGGAAGTCCGAGTGTGACAACTCCAGGGGGCCAGTCAGAGGGGCCCCCTGCTCTTTTTCATGCATTTTACCTCCAGGACCGTATCCTGTTCTCAGAGTGAAGATCATAGGAAAACTCCTCATGGTTCCTGCCAGGAAAGGAAAAAATAGCTCTATTGAAATACACCCAGAACATTCTCTTCCATTGTGGGGGGTTGTGTTTTTTTTTTTTTTTAATGAGAAATTATTTTACCAGAGCCTAACCTACCTGGGGGAAGGGAAATACCTTCTGTGTCACCCAAATTGGGGTGGGGGAAAGAGACACACTTGTGGAGGTCACAGCTCAGGGCACAGGCTCAATGAGAACTAATCACAGGACTACAAATGCCCTGCTCTGTCCCGCTCCCCCAACACCTTACCTCCATGTCAGTAGGGCCCCTGTGTAATAACAGGAATAAAATTAAAAGAAGTAAATGTCTCAGGAGTGTCTAGGGAAAACCCAAAGACAGCGGGGAGATGAAAACAAGGACACACGGGTGGCTTTAGCCTCTCGCACGAATAGCTGTAGCAAACTACACACAGCCCAGCCCCAGTAGATAAACAGAAAACCTCACAGAAGAAACTATTTATTTTGGTTCTCTTACCCAGTGCATTCCATGGTGCATCCTCGCCTAGAATTGAGTGGAAGCAAGTCCATCTCAGAAGGGACATACCTGAAGAGAAATGGCTTTCCAGACTCTGAAGGGCAGAGAAAGCACCAGCCTGGGTTAGAGAAAGGTGAGGGGTGGGGTAGGGGGTGGGCTGCCTTCTTCCCCAAATAAGGAACCTTCCTGAGGCCAGCACAGTGGGAGGGAGGGCCATAGGGTGGAAGCAGCCAGACTTCTTCCTGAGAAGTGATAGGATGCCTCCAAGGGACCATTCAGGTGCCCAAACTGTGTCCTGATGGTGGGAGCCAGTCGGTCTGCCTCAGAGCCCAGGACTGAGGTGGGCGCACAGCAGGCCGGTCTTACTTGGCCGGATCAATTTCACTTCTCCGAAACCCTGTGTAAAACATGAAGCGTGGACGACCTGGTGAGCACAGCTCTGCCCTCAAGACCGGTTTCAACTCCTCTCTTCCCAGAGAACAGCATCTCTGAGCCCGTCCTGGGTGACCTCACAGAGATCACCCTAGTGGCCCAGGCTAGTGACCGGGAACATGTACCTTCCTGCAGCCAACCCCAGACGTCCACTGATGCATCATATACTGGCAAAGATGTGAGTTCCTGTGCATTGGTCTAACAGCAGAGACTCTGCCACAGGCCCAAGAGGTGGTGTGTGGGACAAGCAGGGGTGCAGGAGTGTACGCAGTGCAAAGGTGTAAGTGGTGGCAGGGGTGCAGGGGCTGTGGAGGGTGCAGGCAGTTCAGGGGATGCGGGGGTGCAGGCAGTGCGGAAGGGCAGAGAGTGGCAGGGGTGCAGAGGTACAGGGAGTGTAGGGGTGCAGGAAGGTGCTCAGGCACGTGGCCAGGGTCAGAAGGCAAGTGCACATCCTCGCAGTCAGCCTGACCCCGGGAGATTAGTGCAATGGTCTGGGGTGGCGGAGGGGGCGGCGGCGGCGGCGGCGGCGGCGGCGGTGGGTGGGAGGCTGCCCGGGCAAGCCGGTCGATTTCTTCTCTTCCCTGCAGCCTGGCCTGGGGGGGCGTTGGCCGCCGGAGATTCGCCAGATGTTGGACTCCAGGTAAGCTTGCTCCTGGGTGGTGGGGCGGTTAGGTCAGGGGGCGGTGGCAGCGGCAAGGGGGCGGAGCGGGGCTGCCCCTGGCGAACTGATGGAATAGCTGCCTTCTCCCGGCTGCCGGGCCTGGGAGCGGCCTCTGCTGCCCCAGGTCGCTGCACACACCTGTCCCACTCAGCAAGCTGAGTGGGGAGTGGAGGCGGTGTGGTTAAGGTGCAGGGCCCACGGGGATAGGGGGGCTGCCGCACGGAAGCCGGTCAATTCGCTCCGCTCTCCCCCGCGGCGGAGCCAGGGGCGGCTTCTGCTGCCGTAGAGGCGGGACGCCGGTCTCCAGGTGAGCTTGGTCCTGGGAGGCGGCGGCGGCGGCGGCGGCTGGGGGTTGGGGTCCGTTCCAGGGAGCTGCTCCATTTCTTCTCTCCCCCGCGGCCTGGCCTGGGGGCGACCTCTGCCGCCAGAGATTTGCCTGAGGTCCGACTCCAGGTGAGCTTGCTCCTGGGAGATGGGTGCGGTGCAGTCAGGGGGCTGGGAAGGTGGTGGCTGCGGGGATAGGGAGGCTGCCCCGGGGGAGCTTGAGGATTAGCTCCCATGTCTGTGCCGCGTGGCCTGCAGGCGGCCTCTGCTGCGCCAGGTCCCGGGACAACCCTTTCCCACTTTGCCTGCTGGGGGCGGGAGGCAGGGTAGTCAGGGTGCACGGGTGGCGGGGGTCGGGGGCCTGCAGCGGGGGAGCGGGCACATTTGCTCCCATCTTCCCCGCGGCTTGTCCTGGGGGCGGTGTCTCTTGCCCTGGGTTAAGAGACACGTGTATCCTAGTCAGCCTGGCCCCAGGAGGCGGGCGTGTTACGTTGGGGGTGGTGGCAGCAGCGGCAGGTTTTCCCATGGAGCCGGTCCATTTGCTCCCATTTCTCCCCATGGTTTGCCCTGGGGGCGGTCCCTGTTGTCCCTAGTTCGCCGGACGTCCATCTCCAGGTCAGCCTGCTCCCTAGAGGCGGCCACCGTGAGGTCAGGGGGCAGGAGCGGTGGCTGCTGTGGGGGTAGGGGGCTGCCTTGGGGAGCTGGTGGATTGGCTCCCGTCTCCCCGATGGCCTGGTGTGGGAGTGGCCTCTCCTGCCTCAGATCACCAGACACACCTGTCCCATTTAGCCTGCTGGGGGAGGGGCGCCCTGGGAAGTGCCTTTAAAGTGTGGGGGAGGCGACGGCAGGGGTAGAGGACCTGCAGCGCGGAGCCTGTCAATTTGCTCTCCTCTTCCCCACGGCCAAACCTGGGGGCGTACTCTGCTGCCCAAGAAGCCGGATGCCCGTCTCCAGGTCAGCTTGCTCCTGGGAGGCGGGCGCGATGCTGTCGAGGGGCAGAGGCAGCTGCGACGGCCGGCTGCCCCGCCTAATGGGGCCACTTCTTCTCCTCTCCCCTGACCTGGCCTGGGGACGGCCTCTCCCGCCCAAGATTAGCCTGAAACCCCACACCCGGTCAGGTTGCTCCTGGGAGGTGGGCGCGGTGACATCAGGGGTTGGAGAGGAGGGGGGTCTGCCCCTGGCGGGCTGGAGGATAAGCTCCCATCTCTCTGGAGGCCTGACGTGGGGGTGGCCTCTGCTGCCCCTCATTCCCGGGTCACCCTTCTCCAGGACATATTGCCCCGGGGGTGCTGTAGGCTGCGGGGGCGGCGGGTTGTTGGCGGGGGTATGGAGCTTGCCGCTTGGGAGCTGGTGGTTTAGATCCCATTTCCCCCGCAGCTTGGCCTGGGGGCAGCCTCTGTTGCCCCAGGTCGCAAAGCACTGTTTCCCTGACAGCTTAACCACCGGAAGTGGGCAGGATGTGCTGAGGGGGCGGAGGCAGCCGCCAAGGCAGCGACGGAGGGGGCTGTCCCTGGCCAGCCGGTCAATTTGTTCCCATCTCAACATTTGCTGTCCCAGTTTCGCAGGACGCCCTTCTCCAGTTTATCCTTCTCCTGGGAGGTAGGCTCAGTGCATGCAGCCCAAGGTCTGGGCTCTCCCCTGGGGAGGGGCAGAACTCTCTTCTTCTTCTTTGTCTTTATTCTTCAGCGAAGTGGTTACTGGCCCCAATTCTTAATTCTGAGAAAGTGTAGCCTGTGTTACGGAGGAGCTGCTGGACAGTGAGGTTTCTGGGTGGGTTTTCACATCAGCTGATGCCCCAGGCAGGCAGGAAATCTATTACTTAGAGCTTCTTAGTCTGGAGTTGGGGGATGGCCCCGCCATCCTCACCATGCTTTTTAAAAATGTGTTACTCCCCTCTTTTTCCTAGGTGACATTTTAGGTTATTGGGTCCCAGATTGCTGGCACACTCATCCCTGTTCTCAAACATCTTTTAAACTTGGGTGAAGTGATAAGTTGGGGAAGAAGATGATTTACTGAAAGGTAAGAATACTTAAATTTGCATTAAAGCTACATTCTGTCAATCTTTCTCAAATGATTTTTCTCTGATTCTAAATCCATGACCTAGTGAATGTTGTACTCCTGTGTAAATCATTGATCTTCACATCACACTTGTTGAGTGGTCAACGAGATTTGTTATTTAGATTATTCCTGAAAGGAAAAGCTCAGGCTTTTGAGAATTCCTTGTCTGATGTCACCCAGGCAGTCACAGTAGAAGACAGAGCTGATATAAAAATCCCTCACCTGCCTGAACTGCAAAGCTTCTGGGATTACTGATCCCTGAAATGCAGGTGACTCTTGATGATAATCTGGGGGATGGTTTACATGATCAGATTCTTCCAGTCCTGTAAATGGGTTCCGTGGCCCCAGCCCCGGGAGAGCTGGTCATAAGGGCCATATCGTGAGGGGTGGGATGGGAAGGCAAGGTCTAAGAGCTGGCATCACTGAGATTCCACACTCGCTAAACACAGACCCCAGAGCCTAATTGTTGTCAGGTTCTGTTCTGGATTTGAGAGTGTGTTCAGACATGATTCTTGCCCTTCAGGGGTCACTGCCTGGGTGGAAGTAACCTTTACATAAATCTGGGGAGGATGACAATTAAGTAGATGGGCTGTTATGATTCTCAGTGTGCCCAGGCTCGCTCTTCCAGGCACTCGTGGGACTAACGAGAGTCATGTTATTCACTCATACACTGATTTATTACCCTTGAATTGATCATTTGTCCCACAGTAAGTGAAACAAGCGATGAGGAACCTGAGTTTTGTCCCCTTTCCTAGCACTGATTGTATCTGTCAGTCAGGCGCCCTGCGTATGCATTGTGAAATGGTGGTATTTCTTGCCCAATGGGACTGCACTGTCAGTTCTGAGAATCAGGGGAGACACGTGGGTAGGACAGCACACTGACACATATGGCACCCCCCCCACCCCATGAGACAGCATTGTCGATGCTCAGGTGACCCGATGTAGACCGCGGTGCTAAACCTGAGCATGTTTAGTGATCTTGGTGGCTATGAAAATACAGACTGCCGGTCCCTACTTCTGGAGACTCTGAGGGTGTGCACCCCAGAATTCTGCATTTTAAGAAGCACTTTAACTAATTCTGATGAAGATGATCTGAGTGTCCCACTGAGAAACACTGGTGTGCGATGCACCAGTATTGAGGATTCTCAGGGAGCGATGTCTTTTCAGGATGGTCCAAGGGCCCTCACGAGACTTTTGCCTTGGGTGTAATTGTATGTGTTCGAAAGTGATGTCTCTCACTTCCAGTGCTTGTCAGCATGCTCTGTGCAGGGATTTGCTCTCAGCAGATATCAAAAACTATAAGTCTTCAGGTCACCGAGCTAGAGTGTGAGCGATCTTTTATTTTGGTTTTCTTTATTGCAATGCAGGAGTCTCCCGAGAAGAGATTCAGACTGAACAGCTTTGTGTCGGACTTTGGAAGACCGCTGGTGCCCAAGGGGTTCTCTGGCAGCACAATGACGAATCTAGGTCCCTCTTTCACTGCTACGTCAATGAAGTGGACCGCTTGGACAAGGCCAAAGCTGGTATCCCAACCATAGCCCTTGACAGTGATGTTCGGCTCCAGGAAGCCATCAGATGCAGCAGGTGGCCAGAGGAGGAGCCGAACGGGCTCATGAAATGTGACACCCCCAGCTTCATCAACACGGACCAGAACTCTTCCTTTGGGGAAGATGATCTCCTGATTTTGGAACCACCTATTGTTCTAGAAAATAAGCCAGTTGCCCAGACCTCACACAAAGACTTGAATTGGAAATGTGCTTTGTCAAGTGTTTCTCTGAAGATGTGAAGTCTGTCTTTGTATGGCAGGAAGTCCCCTTTCACAAAATTGTATGTGTTTGTGTCTGAGAGAGAGAAATGGAGACAGACAGAAAGACGGAGACAGAAGAGAGCCCCCTCAGAAGAGAGCTAGTTAAGGTGAGTTTTTGTGCCTTAGTAAACATTTGGGGTTTTGGGGGGAACAAAGTATTTACACTGTCTCATTCTCCTCGTTGGAAACCTTGGCCCCGTCCTCAGTGTCAGCGGCCTTGAACGGGGGTTGCCATGGTGCGTTTCATCTGGCGCTGCCACTTCCACGCTCTGCCTTTAGCACGTTGCTTTGCCTCCCAGGGCTGCCACCCTTTAAACTGTAAGGTGAGGAGTCTGGAGTAGATGATCCATCCCAGCTCTGCTGTTTTGCAAATTTCTGATTTCGTATTCGGATGAGGCTGGGATACACCCAGAGCAGTATAAACCAGGCCCTACCTCCTGTCTCTTGCTGGGGCATCCCTCAGGTCTGTGCCTTCTACTCAAGCCTTTACTGAGCCCAGCTTTTGTCAGGAGCCCAAGTGCCTACCGGGATGGCAGGAGACCTGTCTCTCGTGGTCACGGTGGCAGACATTTCTATTGGTTGTGCTGAAACAGCTCTTCTGAGATCCTCCGGCCACCCTTGCTCCAACCTGAGGACAGACCTACCGTTCCTTTCCTAGGAGGAGGATCAATCCATGGTGCATTTTATGACAATCCTGTCCCCAGGAATGCACGGAAGGTTATCAGCTGAGTGAGGGGAAGTGCCTCTGTGTCTCTGTGTCCCTGTATCTCTGTCTGCTCACAGTGCCCTGCCACCGGCTACTGAACAAGAAAAGTGCTATTCACCATGCTGTGTCTTTTGCAGATGTGTAGGTGATGGTCTTGTGGCTCATGTGTGGGCTTTGTGCTGGGATGGTGAAGGGCTTATAAATACCTCATCAACATGTATTCGAGATGGCCTGGTGCCACACAGACTTGATTCATGAAGGCATCAAGCCTGCACACTGGTTTGGAAACAACTTGGTTTTGATCAGTCACACTGCATGCATGACTCACTGCTGATCTCTGGGTGGTTTTTTCATTTTAGATTTATTCACCCAGTGTCTTGCTTAAGCTGAAAAATACATTTATTTCACTAGAATATTCTCAGATTCTTTGTTTTCACACATCCAGTTGTTTAATTCCTTTAAAAATCATTTTGTGTTTATAATGCCTCCTAATATCTATCATCTCTAGGTTCCCAGTGGCCTGAGCCATGCACCAGATTTGATGTAGGAACTGTTCCACCAAAAGAAATCCCTTTGCCATAATATCTTTTGAGGAAAATATTATTCTTTAAGGCTCTAACAGTAAATCGTAGAACAAAGCATGGAACATTTATTGTAGTTAATACATGTTCATGCAAAAAGAAATGATATTTTCATTAAACAATGTTGATTTTAATAACTTTTACTAATGTGAATATTATTACTCATAATTTAAGTAACCAAATAAAACCACAGTTATTTATTATGAAGTTTGAAAACTATTTACACTGTCTCTCAATTAGAGGTAGCTTTATTAGAAGACTGAAGGGTATTTAAAAGATGGAAAAATACCCATGATGACACCATCATTTTTATTAACTAAATATCAAGAACTGTGCAGGGTTAAGATTTAACCCTCTGCAAGCTGTCAAGTTAGCATGAGGTAGTTTGTGGATGCTGCCAGAAGACAGGAGACTCCCCCAGGTTCAGAGACAAAGAACTTCTTGCCAGCACAGCAGGCAGCTTGGGGTTCATGTTCATGTTGGTTCCTGAGTTTCTTTCCTTTTGCTGTTGTAACAAAGGACCACAGACTCAGTGGCTTAAAGCAATACACATTCATCATCTCACTGTTCTATTGTGCAGAAGTGCAAAGTCATTGTCAGTGGGCTAAAACCAACGTGTGGCCAAGGCTACGTTCCACACCGAGGCTCTAGGGAGGGATTCGTCTTCCTACCTTTCCCAGCTTGCAGAGGTGTTCACACTCCTTGGCCCAGGGCCCTGTGTCACTGTGACCTCTGCTGCCACTTTACATCTCTGTCTCTGACTATATAGATATAAAGGAAGAGTCTTCTACATCTGGTATGGACCCTTTTTCCTAAATGGACATTGTATCTCTATTTATGTGCAGATTAAAACCCCTTCCCTCCAGGGTGTGGTGGCATCAGCTCACAAGATTACCACTCTGGGCTTTAAGTGTCCTCTTTGTATTGTCACCTGGGAACTTCTCTTTCCATAGTTAGCTCTGTGTTACATTTGTTGTTGTATTTTACCCGGCATTACTGAAAGTTTTACTTAAAAGGGATCCTAATTAGCTCTGTTTACCTGTTTCCAGAGCTGAAAGCTTCAGTTCTAGAGTATCTGTTTGATTTCTCTTAAAAATACATTCCAGTATATTTCTCTGGTGAAAGTCTTTACCCTGTTGTCTATTCTCCCATAATTTCCTTATTTTCTTGAATATATTAAAAGTATTTTATAGCCTTTATTGGTAACTCTGATGCCTACATCACCTGGGGGTTTGCATCCTTTGTCTAATGTTTCTTATTCTCATATTATCCGTTATATAGTCTTGACATGTTGCATGTCTTGAAATTCTTTATTACATGGCAGACATTGCAAATGAAAAATCCATATGTTATTTTCCGTGAGAGGTTTTCTACCTTCCTGTTAGGCAAACAGGGTGAGGGACTGATCATGTCGCTCCAATCAGGCGCTGAGGTGGATCAGGACTGAAGTGCCTTTTTTCTTAAAACAGCTTTGAGGTATACTTGGCAAAGTAATTTTCACACGTATAAAGTGTACAGCTAATACGTTTTGACATAAGTATATCCCCAAGAAACCATGACCACATTCAAGAGAGTGAACATACCCATCACCCACAAAGCTTCTCTCCTGCCATTTGTTGTCCCTCCCTCCCTCCCCATCTCTTCCCCTGGAAACCATTGATCTGCTTTCCATCACAACATATTGGTCTGCATTTTCAAGATCCTTGTATGAATGGATTAATGCAGTATCTACTCTATGTTGTCTGACTTCTTTCATTCAGTGTAATTATTTTGAGAGTCATCTGTGTTGCTGTATTAATAGCTTATTTTTCTTATAGCAGAGTATTGTTTAGTGCTGAGTTTTTACTGAAGAGTTTGTTGTGAGCAGTGTTTGGATAGACCATCATTTGTTTCTCCATTTACTTCTTGATGGATGCATGGGTTATTTACAACTTGAGCTATTATAAATAAAATTGCAGTGAATATTTGGTTACAAGTCTTTATATGGACATATGCTTTTCTTTTCTAAAGCACCAGATGAGGAATATCTGGGTTATATGGTAGATAGGTATTTACCTTTTTTAAAGAAACTGTTAAAGACTTTTCCAAAATGGTTGTACTATTGTAAATTCCTTGTGGTGTGTATCAGCTCTGGTTGCTCTACTTCCTTACCAGCACTTTGTAAGGTCGGTCTTTCTAATCGTATTCATTCTTGTATGTATGTGTACTAGTATCTCACTGTGGTTTTTAAAAGCATTTCTCTAATGACTAATGGCATCTTTAATCAGCATCTTTTCATATGCTTATTATCCATCTGGATATCTTTACTGAAGTGTGTTTTCTGGCCTCATTCATTCATTCAGGTGTTTGCATTATTATTGAGTTTTGAGACCTCTTTATTCTGGATCAGATACAAAGAGAGACCTTTATCAGATATATGATCTGCAAATAGCTTCTGTCTATGGCTTGTCTTTTCATTTGCTTAGCAGTGTTTAGAACAGCTTTGAAGAGTCTTCATTTTGATAAAGTTCACTCTATCAGTTTCTTTTTAAAATAGATTATACTTTTGGTGTCATAGCAAAGAAATATTTGCCAAACCCAAGGTCATAAAGCTTAAGCCTATGCTTTTTCTCCTAGCTGTTTTATAGTTTTAGATTTCCTATTAAGATCTATGATCCATTGTGACTTAATTTTTGTATATTTTGTGAGGTGTGGATCAAAGTTCATTTTTTTTTTTTTTTGCATATCACTATCTAATTCTTCCAGCACTACTTGTTGAAAAGATCCTTTCTCCACTGCATCCTTTTTGAGAATCAATTGTCTATATAAGTGTTGGTTTAGTTCTGAACATTCTATTCTGCTCCATTATTCTATTTTCCTGTTTTACACCAACACCATACTTTCTGATTACTGTAGTTTAAAAAAAAAAAAAAAAGGCTGAAAATCAGATAGTGCAAGTCTTCCAACTTTGTTTTTCTTGTTCAAAATTGTTTTGGATATTTGGGATCCTTTGAATTTTTATATGAATTTTAGAATCAGTTTTAAAATTCCTTACATCCTGTTCTGCCAAATTACCACCCATGTCTTTGGCCATCTCCAAAGCCACATTTTCTGAAGAAGTCTCTCTAGATCCCAGGTGAAAGGAATTTCTGTTTCATCTGTGCTCCAATCACATTTGATAATATTTGATTACATTTATTCATATTTGGCTGGATGTACTTGTGTGATCTTTCCTGCCATATAGTAAATCTCTCAAGATTTGGAATCTTGACTTGGTTCCCTCTGTCTGCTGAGAAAACTAGTTCTATGCTTTGCAGGAGTGAGCCCTGCAGTAAGAGGTATCTGCAGCACACATCTAGCTCATTGCTTGCATATCGTCAAGGAATCCTGCAGATTTAGAATTGTTTATTGATTGTTGTCTCCAAGACGGCTCAGCCTTTTTTATTTCTATTGCTACTGCTGCAGTTTCAAAGGAAAATGGGCTAATTATTTTCCAAATATCAAAACATACTGTAATTGAGCTGTGACGCAAATTATGTGCTGCTGTTTCTTAACAACCTGCTTAGTGTTCACAGGTACCTTCACTCATGGAACTTTTGGGAGAATGTCATATCCTCAGAGATAGCAATGCTGTCTTTGGCGACCTGAGCGGTAGTATCTGAACTCACTCCTGCTGTTTTTCCAGTGCCCCCTCTAGCCCTCCTCCAGCCCTCCATGGGGGGCCTGCAGTTCTTCCCTCGAAAATCCTGTTGCTTCTCAGGAAGAATTCCCTATGAAACATATTCATGTCCTTCTTGTGGGGACATTCAGTCCAGAGACCTGACAGCAGGGGAAAATGTTTAGACTGCTTTTGGTAGAACGTAAATTCTTCCATACTTGTTAGAAGCAAATCCAATGAGGAAACTGTGTTGGCATCTAACAAATCAGGATAAATGTCTGATGAGGAAGATCAGCTTCCCCATCCCACTCAGGCGTCATGTTGATGTGACGCTCACCTTGGCTAACATTTTCTCCTGTGAGCAACGTGAAGTTCAAGACGTTATGAATGGCTTTTTGTTTTTCTTCCTTAGTCTTTCCACATTCACTGTGTCTGGTGAGATTATATGAATCCTGCTTATTTTCAGCCCAGCACTAAGCTTTTTAAAAGGATCACGTGTTTAAAAGGCTAGTGGACAATTTGTTAGAAGATTGAAATCCTTAGACTTTGGTCCTAGAGTTGAATCTTGGTTACTGGTGAATGAGAATTCCCGTTAAAATTTTAAATTCAGTGATATAAAGTTTTAAAAATAGTTAAATATTAGTCAATTTCATTAAACACTATAGCAGTTATTTACTTTTAAGCCTGTCTCTGGGGCAATTTTGCAATGATTCCCTCCCTTTATTGATTCCCTCTTTATCAGAATCCTTGAGAGGTCCCTGTCATCATTGTCAGTATCATCATCATCATCACCATCATCATGGAACTGATTCCTCTGGGAGATTCTAGGAAAATAAAGAGCTGGACGGGGTTATGTGCAGGTCGTGTGTGCATATACAATAAGACAGTTATCATACATAGAATGCCAAGATATTCCATTTTATTTTAGAGAAGAAAGTGGTCATGAAATCCTAATGTGGTGAATGAAGAAGCGTGGGAACGGACAGTCAATGGAAAGCAGGAGGAAGTGAGCAAAGCAGGGAGCATAGATCCTTGGTTAGCCGATCATCAATATTGGTGTGAATGAGGGGAGTGTGGTTGC
>NC_045706.1:66703227-66765596 GCF_009834535.1 Camelus ferus | reverse complement strand
CCATAGGAAACGTCCTATTTCTATTATGGCATGGTGCACTTTTATCTACTAGAAGGCTGATGATGTGCACGTTTTGTATCTGATCCCTTTCAACTCACCACTGCCTTGAATTATTATTATTATTTGTTTTTAAGCTTAGGAGACAGGAATGGATTTTGGTCAATAGGCTTTGCATTTATGCATGCGGGTTCATGTCTGCAAAGGCACCCCTTTGTGCTTCCTGTTTATAAGTCTACAGATAGAGGGAGTTTTCTTCTTCCTAAATTACATTCTATATATAAAATAACTGCTTTTAAAATTATACATTATACATGGAAACGCATCTGGTTCCCTCGGTGAATGAAAGGTCATTTTGTGGCATCTTCAGTCAGCTATGCTTTGTGGCCTGGTGTCTGATTTGAGTTTCATCTTTGCTTTTGTTGTGTTTAGTGACCAGGTTCCATTAAGGGTGCAGCTGCTGTCCCAGGTGTAGAAATTATGTTCGTTTATTCTGCTTATTTTCTAAAGGACTTTAAGCCAATGACCTGTTATTCCAAAATGAGTCATAATTGTAAATATGTCTATTGGGGCTATATCAGCATTAATAATACAACAATATTTGAGGGCAGCATATCTTTGGTATTTTAACACACACGAAAAAAGCCTTGGAAAATAGTTATTGTTCTAGTTAAGTCAAATAAAGGTCATTGAAAGGAAAAGATATACACTTTTGGGAGAAATTGATAGGACTTTTAGAACATTGTGGTCTCATTAAAATACCAATTAAATAATTCAGCCTCCCCCTACCCTGCAAAACAGGATGGAGCAACAACTATTCTAGAGAGATTATTCAGATTTATTTGTTTTCCTATTATCTAAATAAACCCTAATGAATTAGAAATTTCAATCCATTTCTGAGAGTAGGCAGTCTGTTATTCTACATTCAATGCTGGAGTGAAAATTATTTTGTGTTCTTTTCATTCATGGGAGAGAATTTCCAAGTTTTTTTTTAATTATTTTTGTTCCTCTAAAATAAAGTGCCTTTGGTGGTGATCTCTTGACCTCAGTTTCCTCCTACCGGTTTTCCACATGATCATTAATGACACCCCACCTGCCTTTTTAATTATGCCTCTTAGCTGCTGAAGGGGAACAGCTTCTGACAGATGACCCTGGAGCCCTCCACCCGGCTTCACTAGGCCTCGCACCCAGCCACCAACCCTAGTCGCCTTCGCCTGAAGAACCTTTCTCTGCTTTTCTGCCTGGAAGGACTCTTGTACAAGCTTGGCAGGAAACTCTCCACTTTTTAGAGATTTCTGCTCTCCTTCTAGGCATGATGAATTGCACTTGATTCTTGTCTTGAAGGTGCGTGATCGTGTTCCATGTCCATTGTGCTCCCCGGCTGGGACTGATCCTGTCAGAGGCAGTAGTCAGGGTTTTCATTCCGTAATGTCTGGAGCCCACAGCCTGGACGCTCGTTCTCACTACGTGTTTAAGTGACGTGAACTTGGGAGTTTCAAACACTCACATACAAACTGTTAGATATGTTGGCGGTAACATTGCCCCCAAGGCCCCACAAGGTTCTATATGGCATATGATTTTTTCTGAGTGAAAATTTCTCTTTTATTTGTTTTATGTATTCCCCACTGTCCTTTGAGTTATTAGAGTAACCCTGAGTTGTTAAACACAATAGCTCTCCCCCCACAGCAAGAGATCCTGCTGTCTGAGACTCAGACATGGACTTAAGAGAAATAATCTATCAGTCTTAAAATCTGGAAGCCATAAGATACAATTTTGTACTTAGAGCACCCACAGCACAACACCAGTCTCCCAAGAATTTGGCGCTGCCTTCCAGAGGGCGGGTGCCATAAGTGAAAGCAGTGAGTGATGAAGTGAGAGCCCTTTGTCTCTGGTACTGCTTTTCCAACCCTTGCTGGTGTTAAACTTGATCTTCCCTTCATTATATGTTCTCCATTTAAAACTGCAGTTATACAGTTGTGTCTTCAACATCTCCTTGCACCCACCCCTTCCAATCCCTCTCTCTCCAGTGCTATCCCAACCATGCCTCTCCTGTGCTCTCCAGGACCAGGCCTGTCTGCCCCACGCCCTCACCTCTGTTCTATCTGCCCACCACCTGCACTGACATTTCCTTCACTCTGCAGAATGAACTTTCCAAAATGGCAGCTGAGTAACTGGGTGGGGATTGTAGACCTCTCATCACTTTACTGATTCATTCGTTTATCTATCCAAAAAACACTGAGCACCTGCTATGCCAGACACTGTATCAACTGCTGGGGAGACCAAGACAGGTAAGACTTGGTGTCTGCAGTCCCCAGACCAGGCGAGACTTGGCGAGTAGTTGAAGGATTGCTAAGCAGGTGAACACACATTGGACTTCATAGAGCTGGAAATATTTGAACTGAATTTTGAAAGGTGAAAGGAAGTTATCTCTCTAATGTGTGGTAGAGGGAGTGGACACTTCATGCAGAGAGGTAGAGACATATGAGTACACAGCATGAAGCTGCTTGGCCAGACTGAAGAACAACAAGTAGGGGTAGAACAAAGGATCCATAGGTGGGAATATCAGGTGCACAAGGCCTCTGTCTCGATGGGCCTTGTGTGCTTAGACTTGAATGTATCCTTAAAGAAACAGGGATATATTGGAATATATGTAAGCAAGAGAATTGCATAATGATTATGTTGAAGAATATCTGGTTATACTGGCAGCAGAATGGAAGATACTATTTTTGGGGGGAGGCCCATATTTTGGGGGGAATGAAGACGAGGCCCTGGGGAAAAGGGCCATGTACATGGCAAATGGGAGAAGAGAAATCCACCAAGAGAAAGAAGAATAGCAAAGCAGTTGGGAGAAAACTAGTTGAGGCAACACAGAGAAGGCTGTATCCTGGCTTAAGAGGGATTTGAACACTGACTAAAAGGAGCATAGTGAGAAAGGGGTGTGTGTGGGGCAAAAAGCAAGAGCTAAAGCCCACCTTTAATTGACAAGACTGGGGAAAAGGAGGAGGAGGACTATACTTAGGTAGACTTTAAAAAACAGATCTGTGTGTATCTGTGTGTGTGCATATGTGCACACACACTTTTCTGCCTGGGCTTTTTAAATTTATTTAAGTAAAACAAAAATTAAGAGGGGAAAACTTTCCACTGAGAGGAAAATATTTGTCCACGGCAAAAGCTACCTGGTAATCACATAAACAGGAGCTGAAAATGCCCACTGGATTGAAACACGCAGCCACTGGCAGTGCAAATCCTGTCTCAGTGCCATGGTGAGGGCTGTGGGGGATGCAGGTATCTGAGCCCTGGAGGAGTCATCAGCGCAGGCACTTCTCCAAGAAACTGGACTTTAAAGGGAAGAAGAAAGTGTAGAAAGTATCAGAGAGAAATACAGGGCCATGAGAGAGGGTTGGGCGAGGGTTAGTTTTGTTTTACAGTGGGCGTTTCTGGCCTTGCTGAGTTGCTAGGCCTTTGCTGTTTTTGGTCTTTGTTCCAAAAGCTTTTTAGAAAGTTCTTCTTGCTTGAATATCTGAACAGATTAAATCATGTTGGGTTATTTCTGGTGTTTTATTTTTTAATTAAAATATTATCTGGAATTTATTTTAATGTCAAAAGTGAGGACACTGTACCAGGCCTTCCAATGATTTAGCTAATTACTCCAGTACTTGAATCCACTGATTTGAAGTGTCAGTTTTATAATATTACTAAAATCTCATAAATATCCACATCTATTCTTGAAATGAAATGTATTTCATTCATACTCTCAGTGCACTAATTCTATACTGTTTCCATGACCATAGATTAATACCTCCTAGAGTTCGTCCTATTTTATCCTTTTCCAGAATGTCCCTAATGCTGCAAATTCAAACATCCCTCCTCATTATTTTATTTGTATATTTGTGTATATTTCTGGAAGAACTTTAGGATCACCTTTCAGATTTTTGTCTTAAATCCATTTGGGATTATTAACTAAATTTGCATTCAGATTCTAAATTTATTTTGGAGAAAAAATGTTCTATGTCCCACAAACTTGAGTCTGCCCACTGAAGAGTAAGGTGCATTCTACTGTTCATTCAATCATCATTTTTTTTCTTTTTTTTAAGTCATTTATCAGAATCATCTTAACATTTTTCATTAATTTATTTCTGAATAATCTGTGCCTTTTTTGTCATTATAAATGATATCTTTTCTGGGTTTTGAACTGGGTTGATCGCTAATAAACTCTTAATTCCTGGCTTCTCTTGAATAAGAAGGAGATCTGACAGTGTGGGCCCCTCTTTCGAATATGGTGACTGTGAGCAGTGCATTTCCTTAGGATGTCCACTTGCCAATTTGCCAGTGGCTGCACCCTCTCCACATATTTCTGCTACTTACCTGCCCCCTGTAGGCAGATGTGTTCATGTAGGGTTAGGTGGGTTATGGATACAGATACTGATATCACTGCCGCCATGCTGCTGACCCTGTGGCGTCACTAACTCTGGTTCTTGCTCTCTGACCTCCCTGAATATGACAGCTCCTTTTGGGCTGTGGACCTGCTGCATCTTTCCAGCGCTGTGGGCTTTTATGCAACACACCCCTGCCTCTCAGGTCAGAAGCAAATGTCAGCTCCTCCTACCCATCCACCCCATCCACGGTCTTGCCGTTCTTGGCCAGAGTGGGTCCTACCCCTTGACTGAGCAGTAACACCTAAGGGACTATAAATTTGCCTCTCATCCACTGTCTTAGTTACATACCTGTGCTAGTTTACTTTAAAGGTCTGCCAGTTAGGAGGGGAGGGTCTAAAAGTCTTTTAGATCTCTGGCCTTATCATTTCTAACCGCTCCCCCACCCCATGGAACAGCTTACCACAGATCTCTGCTGCCCCATCTGTAGCAATGCCCTGTAAATTACAGACAAAGAGAAAAGAAATTCTAAGCCACCACCATAACTTTGACTTCCTGTGACCACACAGACCATAGAAATATCAAGATAAAAATTCCTGAAGCAGGATATTTTGCTTATGAAGACACTTTAATTGCATACCTTTCTGTGACTTGTAATAACTTCATAGACTCTGTGAATGTGCTGCTCTCACCTTCCCAGACTCAAGGGAGCTTTCTCACTTGCCTATTTTCAGTGTATTTCCTCCAACATTCTCTATGCATAGCTTTCCCAAAGTTACATTTCTTATTTCTATTTAAATTGTTATATACATCCACAATATTCTTTTTTAAATCTTCAATTACAAATCATCTTCCAAGATTGTATTATTTCAACACTGAGAGTGAATAATATGCTTCAAGATTCCCAAGTTTATTATCAGCAAATAACTATGGTTGGTTAAATATTTTTAAGTATGTTATTCCTACTAAGGGTATATACGTGAAAGAAACAGGTTGTAATTAGTCTTCTTCCCAGAGATTTTATATTTGCCTTTTGTTTGGATTCTTTCACTGTTGAACGTTATTATTACCATGAATATCTTTTCTCTTTGGGATTTAGTTCACCACTTGCCCCTCTCTCTTTACAGGAGTAAAGGAATTTATGTTGTCCTTCCATCCATCCACCACTCCATGTTGTGTGTCCATTCCTTCAACAGGTATTCAGTTTGGGTTCACCAACTTATTTGTGGCCTCTTTCCAGTGGCCCCTCTGTTGGCTCTGGAGACCAATATATTGGAAATCAGAGTGGGTACGTGGAAACTTGACTACCCAGTATAGATGAATGGTGCCAGAAAAAGCCCAGGACATTGCAGCGTGGCAGCCCACCATGCAAGGAACAGCAATTCTGGCTGTGGTGGACCAATGTGAGTAAAAAGGCTTCATGGGGTGAAGACCTTGAAGAGTCCAAAAATGCATTGGCATTGCTTCCTACGGAATGCAGTGTTGGGTATTGTTTAATATGAGAGGGAGATGCTAACACTATCATCGTTATAAACAACATAGTTTTTGCAACTGTAATTGTTATTATTTTTAATATATTTTCTTTATAATTATTATTTGTGACTTACAAGAGCTCTTACAGAGGCAGTTGTTAAGAAGCGTGACCATTATACTGTTGCTGAAATGTTAATTCAGTAGAAGCATGGTAATAGTATTAATAAGTACTCACTCTTTTGATCCTCAGATGACTATAAAGGTTACCCAGCAGGGCTTGTATAATGGAGATAGAAATCTATCCATTTAAGAATTTGTAGAACCTAAAATAAGAGCAGTCATTCCACCGTATTTTACCATATATTCCAGACTATCAGTTTAAAGTAGGAAATACCTGATGAGGCCATATAAACCCTTTGTGCATCCCCAATCATTTATTACCTTCCTGGTGCCCTGGGGCAGAGGTTCTTCCAGAAGGTGGTCCCATCTCTCCTCCCCACCCTACTCTTGGCCTTTGCTACCCACTGTTGGTCATTAGCTAAGCATCCTCATGTCCTGCATGTGTCTGAGCTGTGAGGGAACAGAATTCAGCTGTTTACAAACTGTATTGACTATGACCAGTCTGAAGAGTCTCTCTCCTTCCCTGCCCACACCCCCACAGGGCAACAGGGGGCTCACAACCAAAGCGATTCCCATGCCAGCCCATCAGGGAACCTTCTTCCCTAGAAATATTCTTACAACCAGGGCTGTTTCCTCCCTTACTTCACTGCCAGTTTCACTCCCAGGTTACAGTCCCCAACAAAAGGCTATCCCAGTTTGAATTTCTTAATCAAGTCACATTGACCCTGAGTACCTGGCATTTTCCTATGAGCACTCATAGAAACAGAACAGGGCCTGGCAGTGGCTGTGGGCCAGGTTCCTGGGTGAGGGGACTTGCTGGGCCCTTCAGGTTCTGTAGTCTGGCCCGAGCTTAGCTCCCAGCACGGCGTCTTCCCATCTGCATGATTTCGGGCCAGGCTTCAACAGTTCAGAGCTTCATTTAATCACCTGCAAACAGAATAATTCTCTGCTGCATATTTTAAGACTGTTATGTACCACAAAGTGTGCTTAGGGAATTCAGTGAGTCAATGCATGGAAGTCACACAACTTGATCCTCAGGGAATGTTAGTTATCTTCATTATGCACCATCGATAAAATTGGCTGCACAGACTTGGCCAGGTATGAAAGCTACAGGCACAAGAATTTGACAATGTGTCACTGTCTGGATCATAGTCACAATTTTACACAGTAAAACAAGCTACCTGGGACCACCCAGCTGTCAGCCCACCCTACTCCCCACCCCAAGAACCCTCAATTTATCTGATTTGCTTGCTACCCCTACTTTTTGGAGAAAGTTGGCAAATCACACACAGTCAATGACTGCTAGGTTATGTCCATTCCCATTCACTCAAATTGCCCCATTTTCAGTATCCACTGTGCTGCAAAATATAGACTAATGTTCAGAATATGACAGCAAGGCCTTTCCCGTTCCACAGTCAGAGAAGTATGAATCTGTCATGTTTAATATGCCATATGACACTAAGCAAGGCAGGAAAACAGGCTCCTGTGCTTTAAGGAAATTTTTAGCAATGACGTTTGAAACTAAAAGTGTTTTCGTTTGACCTTCAGCTAACCAGAAAATTCAATTGACTCCTATTACCCATTACTCAGGTGTCCTGGTTTGATTGTATTAGGCACTTTTTCATCTCCCCAGCATGACTTTGCTCCACCAGCACAGATGGAGTGTCTCCAAGGCTGCTCCATGTGGATGGGCATGTGTATGCACACATGTGCACCCACTGATTGGTGCCACTGATTCATATCCAGGAGTTGTTCTGTCTTATAACTCAAGCATTGCTTTATTATATCCTAGAAAACTGCTTTTAGGTCATTGATTGAACTATAGACCATCCTCTTGCCCACATTAGGAAGTGACATCTTCCAAGACACAGTTCCTGTGTGCTTGTATCTATGTATAAGTAAGAATTAAATATGCATATCATCCCCTCACATATTTAATTTGTGCCTTCCCAATTGAATGTGCACAGTAAAGGCTAACTTCCCATAACAGGAGAACTTTTAGGAAGAAAGAAGAAGGAATTAGCCACCAGGGAGAATACAGGACATCAAGCAGGAGTTTGGCATAAAATCATTTATTCTAAAGCTTCTCTGGCTCAATAAATAAGTGGAATTGATATTGTTGTATCATGCCAGAGCATCTGCTATTGAAGACCGATTTTAATTTACTTTGATATAAGTGGAAAATTGTGTTGGAACAGCATGGGAAATGAAGCACACTGCATCTATCTGTACTCCTGAAGTGTGTCTCAGAGCTGCTCAGTTTTGAGGGAAATTATCTTGTCTGGAGACAATAGAATTATTTTCATTGTTGGAACTTTTGTAGCTTCCAGAAGCACATCTGCAGGTGATTCTGTAAAAGTCTAGAGTTGACTTAAATAGCAGGAAATTTTACCCTATTGAAATCAGGAGAAGTGAAATATTTTTGCCTAGCACCACCACCACCACCAGGCAAGCACGTGTACACCCAGAGAGATTTCACATCAGAGGGAATGACAAAGCTGGTTCTATTACCGAGGCCAAACTTGTTCTGTGCACGGCACAACAGTGATAAATAAATAAATCAGGAGACAAAGTTTTGGGGCAAGGAATAGTAACTTTATTCAGAAAGCTGGCAGACCAAGAAGATGGGGGACGAATGTCCTGGAGAATCATCTTGCCCAAGCCAGAATTCAGGCTCCTTTTAAACTAAAAAGGGGAGGGGATGTGGTTGGCTGTGCAAACTTCTTGCTGCAGGCATTCTTTGTTCTTGCAGCCGTCCATGTGGGTCAGGCTATGGTGTCCCTGTAAACCTCCAACAAAACAAAGGTTATTCTCTATTTTGTAACTTGCCATCTCTGCATAAGTGCAGAAGTGCTAACATCCTTAAAGGTCAGAGCCCCGAGAATAGGCTTTCCTGTAGGTTTTAGGCTAAAGGCAACGTTGTTTTACAAAAGGTGCAGAGCCAGCAAGATTAAGCCTGGAAAACAGGGTACAGTGCTTCAAACTGAAGGAACAGATCCAATATGGCGTCAGATTTGTTCTCTATTACAGTTCTAGTTAGGGGAAATTTTGCAGTAGAAAATCCCCTCAGTTGTTTTTCTTGCTTTGCCTGAGATCTTGTTTGTTGGCTTGTGGTCTCATGGTGTCAAAACCGTATGTTCAGATGAATACTATTAAAATCATATGGTGCAGAAAACATATCTGTTCTGCTTCAAAAAATGACTGAAACATTTAACTTTGTTTATTCCCATAGAATTTGGATTGAATGTATTCTCGACTTTCTTCTACCTTCAAACCAGTATTTTACTGGAGGGTTTAAAGCCCAAATTAAAGAATTTTGGAGAAGACTCATGTAATACATAAGAGCTTTACATCCAAATTTAAGACTGACCCATATTTATACATTTAATCAAGGAACACAATAAACTTTGTTAGTTGATCATTTATGAAGTTTTTAACTTTGTCCATGTAATCTTTTGGAAGTTGAGAGGCTTAGACACTTGATCTAACAAAACAGGTATCATTGATTGACTCTGTGAATGAAAGAATCCAAGTATAATTTCCTGCAAGTATATTTTATTAAAAATAATAAAGAATCCTTGCTCTCTAATAAAGCAACAGACAGAAGCACATACTGAGTGTTTAAAATAAATCAAACTATGGGTTAGCTTATCTAAACAAGTCAAGATCGTATAGGGAAAAAAGTATGAACTTGAAGGAAAATACATATTGTGAAATTAATATCCTATTTTTAACAAGCAAATGATAAAAAACCCCAATTTTAAAATCATTTATCTACAAAGGAGTTATATAAAGCCAACTTATTTTCATAAGTGTTACATAAACAAAATGGCTATCTAAATCTACATTATTAAAGATTAAATTATACCAAATAGATCTCCAAGGTTGATTGATTTTCATGATATTTATAATTTTTGAAAATATACCTTCAATATAATATATCCAAGCAGCTCTTCAGTTATCCACAGTACCTTACTCTACAATTATCCTTACTGTACTTAAAAACTGTAATAGGCAAGGTACAGGCCCTTCCATTTGAACTGCCACTGGAATTCTGGATATTCTCTTAGGTTAAAGACCAAAAGCAAAGTAATTATTCTACTTTAAAGCAGTTGCTCAAAGACTTTAAGACATTCATTATATATATCCAGTTACAGGAAACAATTAAGATTTCTGAACTTTAAAAAAAAGAAATCTACTGCTGAAAATGAAATTCTGTCATGTCTGCTGACCATAACTATAAAGGCCCTAAATTAATGCTCCCTTTACTGTTTCCCTACCAGCATAGGCCATGATCACCACTTTCACATTCCCTTTATGCAAGATGAACGAACGCCTCAACACATACTCAATTCTGACAGTTGAATGTGTGTGAAAGCCGTCAATCACCTAGCTTGTTGGGAACACACAGTTTCTTTTCAGTGGAAAAATACACTGCATACATATATACGGCGAGATACTAGTTCCAAACGGTTTTACAGAGAAAACTGCATGAGTTTCATACCTGCACTAGGAAACATATTGAGAAAACACAGAAAGTCTTTCCACTGCTGCCCATACCCTGTATGCCAGATGAATGAACGCCTCTGAATATTCCTAGTTCGGAGGGCTGAATGTGTGTGAAAGCCGTCAATCACCTAGCTTGTTGGGAACACACATTTCTTCTCAGTGGGAAACTACACTACATGCATACATATGTGGAGGTATTATTTCCAAGTCGATTTTACAGTGAAAACTGCATGAAATTCAAACCGGCACTAGAAAAGAAACTGAGAAACCAGAGTAAGTGTTTCTACTGCAACTCATTCCCTTTATGCTAGATGAATGAAAGCTTCTCCACATGCTCAGTTCTGAGAGCGAATGTGTGCAAAAGCCATATATCACTTAGCTTGTAGGGAACGCACAGTTTCTTTTGAGTGGGGAGACACACTACATATATATATATATGGGGAGGTAATAGCTCCAACTAGGTTTTACACTGAAAACTTAATGAAATTAAAACTGGCACTAGGAAACATACAAAGAAACCACATAAGTGTTTCAACTGCAACACATTCCCTTCATACTAGATGAAATAACGCCTCACCCCATGCTCAGTTCTGAGAGTTGAATGTGTGTGAAAGCCATCTATCACATAGCATGGAGGGAAAACATATTTTCTTTAGAGAGGGGAACTACAATACATACGTATATAGGGGAGGTACAAGTTCCAACTAAGTTTTGCAATGAAAATGGAATGAACTTAAAACCAGCCCTAGGAAACATAATGAGAAACCCGAGTATGTGTTTAACTGCTACCAATTCCCTATACGCTAGATGAACGAACGTCTCTCCACATGCTCAATTCTGAGAGTAAGGTGTGTATGATAGCCATCAATCACCTAGCTTGTTGGGAACAGTTTCTTTTCAGTGGGAAGTTACAATACATAAATATATATGGGGAGGTATTAGCTCCAACTCGCTTTTACAGTCAAAAATGCATGAACCTCAAACCCATAATAGGAAACATACTGAGAAACCCGAGTAAGTGTTTCTACAGCAAAATATTCCATTTATGCTAGATGAACGAACGCCTCCCCACATGCTCAGTTCTGCGTGCTGAATGTGTGCAGAAGCCAAATATCACTTAGCTTGTAGGCAAAACACATTTTCTTTAGAGAGCGGAATTACAGTACATACATATATATGGGGAGGTAGAGTTCCATCTCAGTTTTACAGTGAAAATGGCATGAACTTCAAATGGCACTAGGAAACATACTGAGAAATCAGCATATGTGTTTCTACTGCAAACCATTCCCTATATGTTAGATCAACGAACATCTCACCACATGTTCAATTCTGAGAATTAAGTGTGTATGAGAGCCATCAATCACCAGGCTTACTGGGAACACACAGTTTCCTTTGTGGAAACTACACTACACACATATTTATGGGGAAGACCTGGTTCGAACTCGGTTTTACAGTAAAATCTGCATGAACTTCAAACCGTCACTAGGAAACATACTGAGAAATAAGAGTAATTCTTTTTACTGCTCCCCATTCCCTTTATGCTAGATGGAAGAACGCTTCTACACATGCTCAATTCTAACAGTTGAATGTATGTGAAAGCCATCAATCACAGAGCTAGTTGGGAATATACAGTTTGTTCTGAGTTGGGAATTACCCTAGATACTTATATCTGTGGAGGTACTAGCTCAAACTCTGTTTTACGGTGAAAACTGCGTGAACTTCAAACCGGCACTAGGAAACATACTGAGAAATCAGAGTGTTTCTACTGTGATCAATTCACTTTATTTTAGATGAACAAACGTCTCTCCACGTGATTAATTCTGAGAGTTAAGTGTGTGTGAAAGCCTCAAATCACCTTGCTTGTTGGGAACACACAGTTTCTTTTCAGTGGGAAACTACACTACATAAACATCTATGGGGTGGAACAAGCTCCAACTCGGTTTTACAGTGAAAACTGCATGAAATTCAAACTGGCATTTTGAAACACTCTCAGAAACCACAGTATGTGTTTCTACTGCAAACCAATCCCTTTATGCTAGATGAAAGAACTTCTCTCCACATACTCAATCCATACAGTTAAGTGTGTGTGAAAGCCGTCAGTCAACAAACTTTTTGGGAACTCACAGATACTTTTCAGTTGGAAATTACACTACATACATATATATATTTAGGTAGTAGCTCCAACTCGTGTTTACAGAGAAAACTGCATGATATTCAAACCGGTACTACAAAATATAATGAGAAACCAGAGTAAGTGTATCTACCGCAACCCATTCCCTTTATGCTAGATGAACGAACGTCTCTCCACATGCACATTTCTGAGAGTTAAGTGTGTGTGGAAGCGGTCATTCTGGAAGCTTGTTGGGAACACACAATTTTTTTTCAATGGTATACTACAGTACATACATATATATGCAGATGTTCTAGCTCCAACTAGGTTTTACAGTGAAATCTGCATGAACTTCTAACTGGCACAAGTAAACAAACTGAGAAAACAGAATAAGTGTTTGTAGTGCTAACTATTCTCTTCATGCTACATGAACGAACGTCTCTACACATGTTGAATTCTGAGAGTTGAGTGTGTGTGATTTCTGGCAATTACTTAGCTTGAAGGGAACACACAATTTCTTTACATTGGGAAAATACTCTACATAAATTTATATGGGAGGGACTATCTCCAAATCGGTTTTACCGTGAAAATGGCATGAACTTCAAATCGGCACTAGGAAATAAACTTAGAAAGCAGAGTCAGTGTTTCTACTGCAAACCACTTCCTTTATGCTAGAAAAACGAATGTCTCTCCACATGCTCAGTTCTGAGAGATGAATGTGTGTGAAAGCCAACCTTCACTTAGCTTATTTGGAACACAAAGTTGTTTTGAGAGGGGAACTAAACTACATACATATATATGGGGAAGTAAAATCTCCAAGGAGTTTTTACAGTGAACACTGCAAGAAATTCAAACCGGCATTATTAAACATACTGAGAAACCAGAGTAAGTGTTTCTAATGCTACATATTCAGTTTATGCTATATGAACAGACGTTCCTCCACATATTCATTTCTGAGAGGTAAGTGTGTGTGAAAGACATAAATCACCTAGCTTGCTGGGAACACACAATTTCTTATCAGTGGGAACAACACTACAAATATACATATGGGGAGGTACAAACTCCAATATGACTGAACAGAGAAAACTGCATGAACTTCAAACCAGCACCAAGAAAAATACTGAGAAAACAGAGTAAGTGTTTCTAATTCATCCCATTCCATTTATGCTAGATGAATGAACGTCCCTCAACATTGTATGCTGTGAGTGTTAAATGTGTGCGAAAGCCAACTATGAGATAGATTGTAGGGAACACACAGTTTCTTTTGAGTGGGTAAAGACACTACAAACAAATATATGAGGTGGTAATAGTTCCAACTCTGTTTTACAGTGACAAATGCATGAACTTCAAACCAGCAAAAGGAAACATCCTGAGAACCCAGAGTCAGTGTTTCTACTGAAACCATTCCTATTATATTTGATGAACGAACGTCTCTCCACAAGCTCAATACTGAGAAGAAAGTGTGTTTGAAAGCCATCAATCACATAACCTGCTGGGAACACAGAGTTTCTTTTCAGTGTGAATCTAAACTACATAGATATATATGGGGAAGTACAAGCTCCAACTCGGTTTTGCAGTGAAAATTACATGAACTTTAAATCGGCACTAGGAAACATACTGAGAAACCAGAGTAAGTGTTTCTCCTGCAATCCGTTCCCTTCGTGCTAGATGAACGAACGTCTCACCACATGCTCTTTCCTGAGAGATAAGTGTGTGTGAAAGCCGTCCTTCACCTAGCTTGTTGGGAACACAAAGTTTCTTTTCAGTTGCCAACTACACTCCATACACATATATGGGGAGGTACTAGCTCCAACTCGGTTTTGCAGTGAAAACTGCAGGAACTTCAAACTGGCACTAGGAAACAGACTGAGAAACCAGAGTAAAAGTTTCTCCTGCAAAACGTTCCCTTTCTGCTAGATGAACGAACGTCTCTCCACATGCTCAGTTCTGAGATATAAGTGTATATGAAAGCCGTCCTTCATCTAGCTTGTAGGGAACACAAAGTTTCTTTTCAGTTGCAAACTATGCTTCATACATATACATGGGGAGTTTCTAGCTCCAACACGGGTTTTCAATGAAAATTGCAAGAACTTCAAACCGCCACTTGGAAACAGACTGAGAAACCAGATTAAGTGCTTCTCCTGTATCCCGTTCCCGTTGTGCTAGATGAACGAACGTCTCTCCACATGCTCAGTTGCCAGGTATATGCGAGTGTGAAAGCTGTACTTTACATAGATTGTTGGGAACACAAAGTTTCTTTTCAGTTGCAAAACACAACATACATATATAAGGGGAGGTACTAGCTCCAACAAGGTTTTACAGTGAAAATTGCAGGAACTTCAAACCGGCACTAGGAAATAGGCTGAGAAACCAGACTAAATTTTACTCCTGGAACCCGTTCCATTAGTGCTAGACGAACGAACGTCTCTGAACATGCTCAATTATGAGAAATAAGTTTGTGAGAAAGCCGTCCTTCACCTAGTTTCTTGGGAACACAATGTTTCTTTTCAGTTGCAAACTACACTACATAATTATATACAGGGAGGTAGTAGCTTCAACACTATTTTACAGTGAAAATTGCAGGAAATACAAACCGGCACTAGGAAACATAATGAGAAACAAGAGTAAGTGTTTCTCTTGAAACTCATTCCCTTTGTGATAGATGAATGAACGTCTCACCTCATGCACAGTACTGAGAGATATGTGTGTGTAAAAGCCGTCCTTCACCAAGCTTTTTGGGAAACAATGCTTTCTTTTCAGTTGCAAACTACACTACATACATATATATTGGGAGGTACATTCTCCAAGTCAGATTTACTGTAAAAACTGCAGGAACTTGAAACCAGCACTGGGAAAAAGACTGAGAAAACAGAGTATGTGTTTCTCCTGTAACCCGTTCCTATTGTTCTACATGAAAAAATGTCTCTCAACATTCTCAGTTCTGAGAGATAATTGTGTGTGAAAGCTTTCCTTCATCTAGATTTTTGGGAACACAAGGTTTCTTTTCAGTAGGAAATTGCACTATATACATATATATTGGAAGGTCATAGCTCCAAGTCTAATTTATAGAAATTTTCAGGAACATCAAACCGGCACTTGGAAACATACAGAGAATCCACAGTAATTGTTTCTCCTGCAACACATTCCTTTGTGCTTCTTGAACGAACGACTCTCCCCATGCTTAGTTCTGAGAGATAACTGTGTGTGAAAGCCGTCCTTCAACTAGCTTTTTCGGAACACAAAGTTTATTTTCAGTTGGTAACTGCACTACATACATATATATGGAGAGGTACTAGCTCCAACTCGGTTTTACAGTGAAAATTGCAGGAACTTCAAACCGGCACTAGGAAATAGACAGACAAACCAGAGTAAATGTTTTTCCTGCAACCCGTTCCCTTTGTGCTATTGGAGCGAACATCTCTCCACATGCTCAGTTCTGAGAGATAAGTGTGTGTTAAAGACGTCCTTCACTTAGCTTGTTGGGAACACAAAGTTTCTTTTAAGTTGGGAACTGTAATACATACATATATATGGGGAGGTAATATCTTCAACTCGGTTTTACAGTGAAAACTGCAGGAACTTCAAACAGGCACTAGGAAACAGACTGAGAAACCAGAGTAAATTTTTTCCCTGCAACACGTTCCCTTTGTGCTAGGTGAACAAACGTCTCTCCACATGCTCAGTTCTAAGAGATAAGTGTGTGTTACAGATGTCCTTCACCAAGCTTGTTGGGAACACAAAGTTTCTTTACTGTTGGAAACTGCACTACATACATTTATATGGGTATGTACTAGGTCTAATTCGGTTTTAAAGTGAAAACTGAAGGAAGTTGAAATGGGAACTTGGAAACAGACTGAGAATCCACAGTAATTTTTCTCCTGCAACCCGTTGCCTTTGTGCTAGTTGAATGAGCGTCTCTCCTCATGCTCATTTCTGAGAGATAAGTGTGTGTGAAAGGCGTCCTTCACCTATGTTGTTGGGAACACAAAGTTTTATTTAAGGTGCAAACTACCATGCATACATATATATGGGGAGATTCTAGCTCCAACTCGGCTTTACAATGAAAACTGCTGGAACTTCAAACCTGCACTTGGAAACAGACTGAGATACCAGAGTAAGTGTTTCTCCTGTAACCCGATCCCTAATTGCTAGATGAACGAACGTCTCTCCACATGCTCAGGTCTCAGAGATAATTGTGTGTGAAAGACGTCTTTCACTTAGCTTGTTGGGAACACAAAAATTCTTTGCATTTGCAAACTACACTACATAAATATATATGTGGAGGTACTTGCTCCAAATCGGTTTTACAGTGAAAACTTCAGAAACATCAAACCAGCACTAGGAAACATGCTGAGAGATGAAGGTAAATGTTTCTCCAGCAACCCGTTCCATTAGTGCTAGATGTATGAACGTCTCTCCACATGCTCAGTTCTGAGAGATAAATGTGTTGTAAAGCCTTCCTTTAAATAGCTTGTGGCAAACACAAAGTTTCCTTTCAGTTGAAAACTACACTTCATACATATACATGGGTATGTACTACCTCAAACTCGTAGTTACAGTGAAAACTGCAGAAAATTGAAACCGGCACTTGGAAACAGACTGAGAAACCAGAGTAATTGTTTCTTTTGCAATCCGTTCCCTTAGTGCTAGATGAATGACGTATCAACACATGCTTAGTTCTGATAGATCAGTGTGTGAGAAAGCCGTCCTTCACTTAGTTTATTGGGAACACAACGTTTCTTTACTGATGCAAACTGCACTACATACATATATATGGGTAGGTACAAGATCCAATTCGGTTTTACAGTGAAAACTGAAGGAACTTAAAACGGGCAGTTGGAAACTGACTGAGAAACAACAGTAAGATTTTATCCTGCAACTCATTCCATTTGTGCTAGTGGAACGAACGACTCTCCACATGCTCAGTTCTAAGAGATAAGTGGGTGTGATTGTTGGGAACACAATGTTTCTTTTCAGTTGAAAACTGCACTACATACATATATATGTGTAGGTTCTAGCTCCAAATCGGTTTTACAGTGAAAACTGCAGGAAATTCAAAACGGCACTAGGAAATCGACAGAGGAAACAGAGTAAGTGTTTCCCTGCAACCCGTTCCCTTTGTGCTAGTTGAACGAATGTCTCTCCACATGCTCGGTTCTGAGAGATAAGTGTGTGTGAAAGCCGGCCTTCACATAGCTTGTTGGGAACACAAAGTTTCTTTACTGTTGGAAACCGCACTACATAAATTTATATGGGTAGGTACAATGTTTAATCGGTTTTACAGTGAAAATTGAAGCAACTTCAAACGGGCACTTGGAAATAGACTGAGAAACCACAGAAAGTTTTTCCCATTCAACCCGTTCCTTTTGTGCTAGTTGAACGAATGTCTGTCCACATGCTCAGTTCTAAGAGATAAGTGTGTGTGACAGACGAAGTTCATATAGCTTGTTGGGAACACAAAGTTTCTTTTCAGTTGGAATCTGCACTACATACATATATATGGGTAGGTACTAGCTCCAACTCGGTTTTACAATGAAAACTGCAGGAACTTCAAACCAGCACTAGGAAACACACTGAGAAACCACAGTAATTGTTCCTCCTGCAACCCGTTCCCTAAGTGCTAGTTGAACGAACGTGTCAACACATGCTGATTTCTGAGAGATAAGTGTGTGTGAAAGCCGTCCTTCACCTAGCTTTTTGGGAATTCAAAGTTTCTTTTCACTTGGAAACGGCACTACATACATATATATGGGGAGGAACTAGCTCCAACCTGCTTTTACAGTGAGAACTGCAGGAACTTCAAACTGGCACTAACAAACAGACAGTGAATCCAGAATATGTGTTTCTCCTTCAAACAGATCCCTTTGTGCTTGTTGAATGAACCTGTCTCCACATGCTCAGTTCTGACAGATAAGTGTGTGTTAAAGCCGTCCTTCACCTTGCTTCTTGGGAACACAAGGATTCTTTTCAGTAGGTATCTGCACTACATACGTATATATTGGAAGGTCATAGCTCCAAGTCAAATTTATAGTGAAAATTTCAGGAACATCATACCGGCACTTGGAAACAGAGAGAGAATCCACAGTAATTGTTTCTCCTGCAACACGTTCCTTTGTGCTTGTTTAACGAACAACTCTCCCCATGCTTAGTTCTGAGAGATAACTGTGTTTGAAAGCCGTCCTTAAAGTACCTTTTTAAGAACACAAAGTTTATTTTCAGTTGGTAACTACAATACATACATATATATGGGGAGGTACTAGCTCCAAATCGGTTTTACAGTGAAAACTGCAGAAACTTCAAACCGGCACTAGGAATCACATAGAGATCCACAGTAAGTGTTTCTTCTGCAAAACTTTCCCTTTGTGCTAATTGAACGAACGTCTCTCCACATGATCTGGTATGAGAGAAAAGTGTGTGTGAAAGCGGCCCTTCACCTAGCTTGTTGGGAACACAAAGTTTATTTTCTGTTGGAAACTGCACTACATACATTTATATGGATAAGTACTAGGTCCAACTCAGTTTTACAGTGAATAATGCAGAAACTTCAAACCGGCATTAGGAAAAATACTGAGAAACCACAGTAAGTTTTTCTCCAGCAATACGTTCCTTTCTGCTAGTTTAACGAAATTCTCTCCACATGCTCAGTTCTGAGAGATAAGTGTGTGTTAAATCCGTCCTTCACCAAGCTTGTTGGGAACACAAAGCTTTCTTTTCAGTTGGAAACTGCACTGCATACATATATAAGGTGATGTAATAGCTCCAACTCGGTTGTAAAGTGAAAACTTCAGGAAATTCAAAGGGGAATTTGGAAAAACACTGAGAACCCACAGTAAGTGTTTCTCCTGCAACAGTTTCCCTTTGTGCTAGTTGCATGAACTTCTCTCCACATGCTCAGTTCTGAGAGATAAGTGTGTGTGAAAGCCGTCCTTCACTTAGCTTCTTGGGAACACAAAGTTTCTTTACTGATTTAAACGGCAGTACATACATATATATGGGTAGTTCCTAACTCCAACTCGGTTTTACAGTGAAAACTGCAGGAAATTCAAACCGGCCCTAGGAAAAATACTGATAATACACAGTAAGTTTTTCTCCTGCAACCCGTTCCCATTATGTTAGTTGAACGAACGTCTCTCCACATGCTCAGTTCTGAGGGATAAGTGTGTGTGAATGCCGCCTTCACCTAGCTTGTTGGGAATACAAAGTTTCTTTAATTTTCCAAACTGCGCAACATACATATACATGGGTAGTTACTAGCTCCAACACGGTTTTTCAGTGAGAATTGCAGGAACTTCAAACGGGCACTAAGAAACACACTGAGAAACCACAGTAACTTTTTCTCCTGCAACCCGTTCCCTTTGTGCCGGTTGAACGAACGTCTCTCCTCATGCTCAGTTTTGAGAGATAAGTGTGTGTGAAAGCCGGGCTTCACCTAGCTTGTTGGGAACACAAAGCTTCTTTACTGCTAGAAACTGCACTACTTAAATTTATATGAGTACGTACTAGGTCTAATTCTGTTTTAGATTGAAAAGTGATGAACTTCAAACGGACACTTGTAAACAGACTGAGAAACAACAGTAAGTTTTTCTGATGCAAACCGTACCCTTTGTGCTAGTTGAATGAACGTCTCTCCACATGCTCAGTTCTAAGAGATAAGTGTGTGTGCTTGTTGGGAACACAAGGTTTCTTTTCAGTTGGAAACTGCACTACATAAATATATATGCGTAGGTTCTAGCTCCAAATCGGTTTTACAGTGAAAACTGCAGGAACTTCCAAACGGCACTAGGAAATCGACAGAGGAACCAGAGTAAATGTTTTCCCTGCAACCCGTTCCCTTTGTGCTAGTTGAATGAACGTCTCTCCACATGCTCAATTCAGAGATATAAGTGTGTGTTAAAGCCATACTTCACTTAGCGTGTTGGGAACACAATCTTTTTTTCAGTTGGTAACTGCACTACATTAATATATTTGGGGTGGAACTAACCCCAAATCGGTTTTACAGTGAAAACTGCAGGAACTTCAAACCGGCACTAGGAAATCAATAGAGGAACCAGAGTAAATGTTTTTCCTGCAACCCGTTCCCTTTGTGCTAGTTGAAAAAATGTCTCTCCACATGCTCAGTTCAGAGAGATAATTGTGTGTGAAAGCCGTCCTTCAACTAGCTTGTTGGGAACACAAAGTTTCTTTACTGTTGGAAACCGCACTACATACATTTATATGGGTAGGTACTATGTCCAACTCGGTTTTACAGTGAAAATTGAAGCAACTTGAAACGGGCACTTGGAAATAGACTGAGTAACCACAGTAAATTTCTCTCCTTCAACCCGTTCCTTTTGTGCTAGTTGAACGAATGTCTCTCCACATGCTCAGTTCTAAGAGATAAGTGTGTGTGACAGACGAACTTCATATACCTTGTAGGGAACACAAAGTTTCTTTTCAGTTGGAATCTGCACTACATACATATATATGGGGAGGTACTAACTACAACTCACTTTTACCGTGAGAACTGCAGGAACTTCAAACCGGCACTAGGAAACAGAGAATCCATAATAAGTGTTTCTCCTGCAAACAGATCCCTTTGTGCTTGTTGAACGAACGTGTCTCCACATGCTCAGTTCTGACAGAAAGTTGTGTGTTAAAGCCGACCTTCACCTTGCTTGTTGGGAACACAAGCTTTCTTTTCAGTAGGAAACTGCACTACATACTTATATATCGGAAGGTCATAACTCCAAGTCGAATTTATAGTGAAAATTTCAGGAACATCAAACCGGCACTTGGAAACAGACAGAGAATCCACAGTAATTGTTTCTCCTGCAACACGTTCCTTTGTGCTTCTTGAATGAACGACTCTCCCCATGCTTTGTTCTGAGAGATATCTGTGTGTGAAAGCCGTCCTTCAACTAGCTTTTTTGGAACACAAATTTTCTTTTCAGTTGGTAGCATCACTACATACATATATATGGGGAGGTACTAGCTCCAACTCGCATTTACAGTGAAAACTGCATGAACATTAATCCGGCACTAGGAAACATGCTGAGAAACCGTACTAAATGTTTCTCCTGCAACCCTTTCTATTAGTGCTAAATGAACGAACATCTCTACACATGCTCAGTTCTGAGACATAATTTTGTGTGAATGCCATTTTTCACCTAGCTTTTTGGGAACATAAAGTTTCGTTTAAGTTGCAAAATATTCTACAAACTTATATACGGGGATGTAGTATTTCCAAAATGATTTTACAGTGAAAACTGAAGGAACTTAATACGGGCACTTGGAAACTGACTGAGAAAACACAGTAAGATTTTATCCTACAACTCATTCCATTTGTGCTAGTGGAACGAACGTCTCTCCACATGCTCAGATCTAAGAGATAAGTGTTGTGCTTGTTGGGAACACAAGGTTTCTTTTCAGTTTGAAACTGCACTACATACATATATATGCGTAGGTTCTAGCTCCAAATTGGTTTTACAGTGAAAACTGCAGGAACTTCAAAACGGCACTAGGAAATCGACAGAGGAACCAGAGTAAATGTTTTCACTGCAAACCGTTCCCTTTGTGCTAGGTGAACGAACGTCTCTCAACATGATCAGTTCTGAGAGATAAGTGTGTGTGAAAGCCGTCCTTCAACTAGCTTGTTTGGAACACAAAGTTTCTTTACTGTTAGAAACCGCACTACATACATTTATATGGGTAGGTACTATGTTTAATCGGTTTTACAGTGAAAATTGAAGCAACTTCAAACGGGCACTTGGAAATAGACTGAGAAACCACAGAAAGTTTTTCTCCTTCAACCCGTTCTTTTTGTGTTAGTTGAACGAATATCTCTCTACATGCTCACTTCTGAGGGATAAGTGTGTGTGAAAGCCGTCCTTCAATTAGCTTGTTGGGAACACAAAGTTTCTTTTCAGTTGGAATCTGCACTACATACATATATATGAGTAGGTACTAGCTCCAACTCGGTTTTACAATGAAAACTGCAGGAACTTCAAACCAGCACTAGGAAACACACTGAGAAACCACAGTAATTGTTCCTCCTGCAACCCGTTCCCTAAGTGCTAGTTGAATGTACGTGTCACCACATGCTGAGTTCTGAGAGATAAGTGTGTGTGAAAGCCGTCCTTCACCTAGCTTTTTGGGAATTCAAAGTTTCTTTTCACTTGGAAACGGCACTACATACATATATATGGGGAGGAACTAGCTCCAACCCGCTTTTACATTGAGAACTTCAGGAACTTCAAACCGGCTCTAAGAAACAGACAGTGAATCCAGAATATGTGTTTCTCCTTCAAACAGATCCCTTTGTGCTTGTTGTATGAAACTGTCTCCACATGCTCAGTTCTGACAGATAAGTGTGTGTTAAAGCCGTCCTTCACATTGCTTCTTGGGAACACAAGGATTCTTTTCAGTAGGAATCTGCACTACATACGTATGTATCGGAAGGTCATAGCTCCAAGTCAAATTTATAGTGAAAATTTCAGGAACATCATACCGACAGTTGGAAACAGAGAGAAAATCCATAGTAATTGTTTCTCCTGCAACACGTTCCTTTGTGCTTGTTGAACGAACGGCTCTCCCCATGCTTAGTTCTGAGAGATAACTGTGTTTGAAAGCCGTCCTTAAAGTAGCTTTTTCAGAACACAAAGTTTATTTTCAGTTGGTAAATACACTACATACATATATATGGGGAGGGACTAGCTCCAAATCGGTTTTACAGTGCAAACTGCAGAAACTTCAAACCGGCACTAGGAAACACATAGAGATCCACAGTAAGTGTTTCTTATGCAAAACTTTCCCTTTGTGCTAATTGAACGAACGTCTCTCCACATGATCTGCTTTGAGAGAAAAGTGTGTATGAAAGCGGCCCTTCACCTAGCTTGTTCGGAACACAAAGTTTATTTTCTGTTGGAAACAGCACTACATACATATATATGGATAGATACTAGGTCCAACTCGGTTTTACAGTGAATACTGCAGGAACTTCAAACCGGCAGTAGGAAAAATACTGAGAATCCACAGTAAGTTTCTCTCCAGCAATACTTTCCTTTCTGCTAGTTTAACGAAATTCTCTCCACATGCTCAGTTCTGAGATTTAAGTGTGTGTTATATCCATCCTTCACCAAGCTTGCTGGGAACACAAAGTTTCTTTACTGATTTAAATGGCAGTACATACATATATATGGGTAGGTACTAACTCCAACTCGGTTTACTGTGAAAACTGCAGGAACTTCAAACCGGAATTAGGAAAAAGACAGAGAATCCAAAGTAATTGTTTTTCCTGCAAACCGTTCTTTTTGTGCTAGTTGAACGAAAGTCTCTCCAAATGCTCAGATTTGAGAGATAAGTGTGTGTGAAAGCCGTCCTTCACCTACCTTTTTGGGAACACAAAATTTCTTTACTGTTGGTAACTGAACTACAAAAATATATATGGGGAGGTACTTGCTCCAACTAGGTTTTACAGTGAAAACTGCAGGAACTTCCACCGGAATTAGGAAAAAGACAGAGAATCCAAAGTAATTGTTTCCCCTGCAAACCGTTCTTTTTGTGCTAGTTGAACGAAAGTCTCTCCAAATGCTCAGATTTGAGAGATAAGTGTGTGTGAAAGCCGTCCTTCACCTAGCTTGTTGGGAACACAAAGTTTCTTTCACTTGGAAACTGCACTACATACATACATATGGTGAGGTATTAGCTCCAACTCGGTTTTACAGTGAGAACTGCAGGAACATCAAAACGGCCATAGAAACAGACTGAGAAACCACAGTAATTGTTTTTCGTGCAACAATTTCCCTTTGTGGTAGTTGAACGAAAGTCTCTCCACATGCTCATTTCTGAGCGATAATTGTGTGTGAACGCCGATCTTCACCTATCTTGTTGGGAACAAAAAGTTTCTTTCAGTTGGAAACTGCAATAGATAAATACATATGGTGAAGAATTAGATCCAACTCGGTTTTACAGTGAGAACTGCAGGAACATCAAAACGGCCATAGAAACAGACTGAGAAACCACAGTAATTGTTTTTCGTGCAACAATTTTCCTTTGTGCTAGTTGAACGAAAGTCTCTACACATGGTCAGACGTGAGTGATAATTGTGTTTGAACGCCATCCTTCACCTAGATTGTTGGGAACACAAAGTTTCTTTACTTTTGGTAACTGCAGTACATACATATTTATGGGTAGGTAGTAGCTCCAAATCTGTTTTATATTGGAAAATGCAGGAACTTCAAACCGGAGCTAGGAAAAATACAGAGAATTCATAGTAAGTGTTTCTCCTGGAAAACAATCTCTTTATTTTTATTGAATGAACGTCTCTCCACATGCTCAGTTCTGAGAGATAAGTGTTTGTTAAAGCCATCCTTCTCCTAGCATGTTGGGAATACAAAGTTGCTTTTCAGTTGGAAACAGCCCTAGATACATATATAAAGGGAGGTGTTAACTCCAACTCGGTTTTACAGTGAAAACTGAAGGTAGTTCAAGCCGGCTCTTGGAAACAGTCAGAGAATCCACAGTAAGAGTTTCCTTGCAAAAATTTCCCTTTGTGCTAGTCGAACGAACGTCTCTCCACATGCTCATATCTGAGAGATAATTGTGTGTGAAAGTCGTCATTCACCAAGCTTGTTGGGAATACAATTTTTATTTATTGTTGGAAACCGAACTACCAAATCATATATGAGGAGGTCCTTGCTCCAACTCGGTTTTACAGTGAGAACTGCAGGAAATGAAATCCAGCACTAGAATACAGTCTGACAATCCACAGTAATTGTTTCCTATGCAACCCGTTCCCTTTGTGCTAGTTGAATGAACGTCTCTCCACATGCTCAGTTCTGAGGGGTAAGTGAGTGTTAAAGCCATTCTTCACTTAGCTTGTTGGGACACAAAGTTTCTTTACTTTTGGTAACTGCACTACATACTTACATAAGGGTAGGTAGTAGCTCCAAATCTGTTTTACAATGTAAAATGCAGGAACTTCAAATTGAACCTAGGAAAAAGACAGAGAATCCTTAGAAAGAGTTTCCCCTGCAAACCGTTCTCTTTGTGCTAGTTGAACAAACGTCTCTCCAAATGCTCAGTACTGTGAGATAATTTTGTGTTAAAGCCGTCCTTCTCCTATCTTGTTGGGAACACAAAGTTTCTTTTCAGATGAAAACTGGACTACATGCATATATATACGGAGGTACAAGCTCCAACTCGTTTTTACAGTGAAAATTGAAGGAACTTGAAACCGGCACTAGGAATCAGACAGAGAATCCAAAGTAAGTGTTTCTCCTGCAAACCTTTCACTTTGTGCTTGTTGAACGATCGTCTCTCCACATGCTCAGTTCTGTGAGATAAATGTGTGTGAAAGCCTTCCTTCAACTAAGTTTTTGGGAACACAAATATTCTTTTCAGTTGGAAACTGCACTACATAAATATATATAGGCAGGTACTAGCTCTAACTCGATTTTACAGTGAGAACTGCTGGAATGTAAAAACCGGCACTAGGAAACAGTCTGATAATCCAGAATAAGTGTTTCCCCTGCAAACAGTTCCCTCTGTGCTTGTTGAATGAACGTCTCCCCACATGCTCACTTCTGAGAGATAACTATGTGTGAAAACTGTACTTCACCTAGATTGTTGGGAACACAAAGTTCCTTTTCAGTGGGAAACTGCACTACATACATATATATGGCTAGTTATTGGCTCCAAATTTGTTTTACATTGAAAACTGCAGGAAATTCAAACCAGAACTAGGAAAAAGACTGAGAATCCACAGTATGTTTTCCTCCTTCAACCCGTTCTCTTAGTGCTAGTTGAATGAACGTCTCTCCACATGTTCAGCTTTGAGAGATAAGTGTGTGTGAATGCCGTCTTTCACCTAGCTTGTTGGGAAGACAAAGTTTCTTTCAGTTGCAAACTGCACTACATACATATATATGGGGTGTTACTAGCTCTAACTCGGTTTAACAGTGATAACTGCAGGAAATTCAATCCAGCACTAGAAAACAGTCTGACAAACCACAGTAATTGTTTCCCATGCAACCTGTTCCCTTTGTGCTGGTTGAATGAACTTCTTTCCACATGATCAGTTCTGAGAGATAAGTGTGTGTGAATACCGTCCTTCAACTAGCTTGTTGGGAACACAAGTTTTATTTTCAGTTGGAAACTGCACTACAGACATATATAATGGGAGGTAAGAGCACCAACTCAGTTGTACAGTGAATACTGATGGAAGTTAAAACCAGCTCTTGGAAACAGTCAGAGAATCCACAATATGTATTTCCTTGCAACAAGCTCCCTTTGTGCTGGCGAATGAAAGATTCTCCACATGCTCATTTCTGAGAGATAAGTGTGTGTGAAAGCCGTCCTTCAACTAGCTTGTTGGGAACACATGGTTACTTTACTGTTGGAAACTGAACTACATACATATATATGGGGAGGAACATTCTCCAAATCGGTTTTACAGTGAAAACTGAAGGAAGTTCAAGCCGGCTCTTGGAAACAGTCAGAGAATATACAGTAAGAATTTCACTGCAAATATTTCAATTTGTTCTAGTCGTACAAACGTCTCTCCATATGCTCATGTCTGAGAGATGAGTGTGTGTGAATGTCTTCACCTAGCTTGTTGGGAACACAAAGTTTCTTACAGTTGGAAACTGAACTACAAATATATATATGGGGAGGTACTTGCTCCAACTCGTTTTTATAGTGAAAACTGCAGGAATTTTAAACCGGCCCTAGGAATAATTCTGAGATACCACAGAAAGTTTTTCTCCTGCACCCGTTTCTTTGTTCTAGTTGAGAGAACATCTCTTCACATGCTCAGTTCTGAGAGATAAGTGTGTGTGAAAGCCGTCCTTCTCCTAGCTTGTTGGGAACACAAATTTTCTTTTCATTTGGGAACTACACTTCATATATATATATTGGGAGGTACTAGCTCCAAGTCGGTTTTACAGTGAAAACTGCAGGAACTTCAAACTGGCACTAGGAAATAGACAGAGAAACCAGAGTAAAAGATTTTCCTGTAAAGCATTCCCTTTGTACTAGTTGAGCGAACGTCTGTACACATGCCCAGTTCTGAGAGATAAGTGTGTGTGAAAGCCTTCCTTCACCTAACTTGTTCGGAACACAAAGACTCTTTTAAATGGAAACTGCACTACATCCATATATTTGGGGAGGTAATAGCTCCAAATCGGGTTTACAGTGAGAACTGCAGGAACTTGAATACGGCACTAAGAAACAGACTGATAAACCACAGTACATGTTCCTCCTGCAAAACGTTCATTTGAGCTAGTTGAGCGAACGTCTTTCCACATGCTCAGTTCTGAGAGATAAGTGTGTGTGAAAACCGTCCTTCACCTAGGTTGTTGTGAACACAATGTTTCTTTAATTTGGAAACTGCACTACATACATACATATGGTGAGGTATTAGCTCCAACTCGGTTTTAAAGTGACAACTGCAAGAACATCAAAACGGCCATAGAAAACAGACTGAGAATCCACAGTAATTGTTTTTCGTGCAACACTTTCCCTTTGTGCTAGTTGAACGAAAGTCTCTCCACATGCTCAGTTCTGAGAGATAAGTGTGTGTGAAAACCGTGCTTCACCTAGGTTGTTGGGAACGCAAAGTTTCATTTCAGATGTAATCAGGACTACATGCATATATATATGGAGGTACAAGCCCCAACACGGTTTTAGAGTTAAAATTGTAGGAACTTGAATCCAGCACTTGGAAAGAGACAGAGGATCCAAAGTAAGTGTTTCCCCTGCAAACCTTTCCCTTTTTGCTTGTTGAATGAACGTCTCTCCACATGCTCATTTCTGAAAGATAATTGTGTGTGAAAGACTTCCTACAAATAGCTTTTTGGGAACACAAATTTTCTTTTCAATTGGAAACTGCAATATATATATATATATAGGTAGGTACTAGCTCCAACTCGGTTTTACATTGAGAACAGCTGCAACGTAAAAACCAGCACTTGGAAACAGACTGAGAATTCAGAATTAGTGTTTCCCCTGCAAACAGTTCCCTTTGTGCTTGTTGAAAGAACGTCTCTCCACATGCTCATTTCTGAGAGATAAGTGTGCATTAAAGCCATCCTTCAACTAGCTTGTTGGGAACACAAGTTTTATTTTCAGATGGAAGCTGCACTACATACATATATATCAGGAGGTAATAGCTCCAACTCGGTTTCACAGTGAAAACTGATGGAAGTTCAAACCAGCTCTTGGAAACAATCAGAGAATCCACAATATGTATTTCCCTGCAACAAGCTCCGTTTGTGCTAGTCGAATGAACGATTTTTGACAAGCTCATTTCTGAGAGAACAGTGTGTGTGAAAGCCGACCTTCACCTAGCTTGTTGGGAGCACAAGGTTTCTTTACTGTTGGAAAATGAACTATATACATATATATGGGGAGGAACATTCTCCAACTCGGTTTTACAGTGAAAACTGCAGGAAATTCTAAGCAGGACTAGGAAAAAGTCTGAGAAACTACAGTAAGATTTTCCCCTGCAAACCTTCCCTTTGAGCTAGTTTAGCGAACGTCTTTCCACATGCTGAGTTCTGAGAGATAAGTGTGTGTGAAAACCGTCCTTCACCTAGCTTGTTGGGAACACAATGTTTCTTTAATTTGGAAACTGCACTACATACATAAATATGGTGAGGTATGATCTCCAACTCGGTTTTACAGTGAGAACTGCAGGAACATCAAAACGCCTATAGAAAACAGACTGAGAAACCACATAAATTGTTTTTCGTGCAACAATTTCCCTTTTTGCTAGTTGAACGAAAGTTTCTCCACATGCTCAGTTCGGAGAGACAATTGTGTGTGAAAGCCATCCTTCACCTAGCTTGTTGGGAACGCAAAGTTTCTTTTCAGATGAAAAGTGGACTACATACATATGTATACGGAGGTACAAGCTCCAACTCGGTTTTACAGTGAAAACTGCAGGAACTTGAAACTGGCACTAGGAAACAGAGAATCCAAAGTAAGTGTTTCTCCTGCAAAGCGTTCCCTTTGTCCTTGTTGAATGAACGTCTCTCCACATGCTCAGTTCTAGGAGATAAGTGTGTGTGAAAGCCTTCCGTCACCTAGATTGTTGGGAACACAAAGTTTCCTTACTTTTGTTAACTGCCCTACATACATATATATTGGTAAGTAGTAGCTCCAAATTTGTTTTACTTTGGAAACTGCAGGAACTTCAAACCAGAACAAGGAAAAAGACAGAGATTCTATAATAAGTGTTTCTCCTGGAAAATGATCTCTTTGTGATTGTTGAATGAAAGTCTCTCCACATGCTCAGTTCTGAGATATAAGTGTGTGTTAAAGCCATCCTTCTCCTAGCTTGTTGGGAACACAAAGTTTGTTTTCAGTGTGAAACTGCACTAGATACATATATATCGGGAGGTAAAAGCTTCAACTATTTTTTACAGTGAAAACTGAATGAAGTTCTAGCCGGATTTTGGAAACAGTCAGAGAATCCACAGTAAGAGTTTCCTTGCAAAATTTTCCATTTGTTCCTGTCAAACGAACGTCTCTCCACATGCTCATATCTGAGAGATAAGTGTGTGTGAAAGTCGTCCTTCACCTAGCTTGTTGGGAACACAAAGTTTCTTTACTGTTGGTAACTGAACTACAAAAATATATATGGGGAGGTACTTGCTCTAACTAGGTTTTACAGTGAAAACTGCAGGAAATTCAAACTGGCACTAGGAAATAGAGAAACCAGAGTAAATGATTTTCCTGCAAAGCGTTCCCATTGTGCTAGTTGAACGAAATTCTCCCCAAATGCTCAGTTCTGAGAGATAAGTGTGTGTCAAAGCCTTCCTTCACCTAACTTGTTCAGAACACAAAGATTCTTTTACATGGAAACTGCACTACATACATATATATGCGTAGGTTCTAGCTCCAAATCGGTTTTAAAGTGAAAACTGCAGGAACTTCAAAACGGCACTAGGAAATCAACAGAAGAACCAGAGTAAATGTTTTCCCTGCAAACCGTTCCCTTTGTGCTAGTTGAACGAACGTCTCTCCACATGATCAGTTCTGAGAGATAATTGTGTGTTAAAGCCTTTACTTCAATTAGCGTGTTGGGAACACAATTTTTCTTTTCAGTTGGTAAATGCACTACATACATATATTCGGGGTGGAACTAACCCCAAATCGGTTTTACAGTGAAAAGTGCAGGAACTTGAAACCAGCACTAGGAAACAGAGAATCCAAAGTAAGTGTTTCCCCTGCAAACCGTTCCCTATGTGCTTGTTGAACGAACGTCTCTCCACATGCTCAGGTCTAGGAGATAAGTGTGTGTGAAAGCCGTCCTTCACCTAGCTTTTTGGGAACACAAAGTTTCTTTACTGTAGGTAACTGAACTACAAAAATATATATGGGTAGGTACTTGCTCCAACTAGGTTTTACAGTGAAAACTGCAGGAAATTCAAACCGGAATTAGGAAAAAGACAGAGAATAAAAAGTAATTGTTTCCCTGCAAACCGTTCTTTTTTTGCTAGTTGAACGAAAGTCTCTCCAAATGCTCAGATTTGAGAGATAAGTGTGTGTGAAAGCCGTCCTTCACCTATCTTGTTGGGAACAAAAATTTTCTTTCAGTTGGAAACTGCAATAGATAAATACATATGGTGAGGTATTAGCTCCAACTCGGTTTTACAGTGAGAACTGCAGGAACATCAAAAGGGCCATAGAAACAGACTGAGAAACCACAGTAATTGTTTTTCGTGCAACAATTTTTCTTTGTGCTAGTTGAACGAAAGTCTCTACACATGGTCAGATTTTAGTGATAATTGTGTTTGAACGCCGCCATTCACCTAGATTGTTGGGAACACAAAGTTTCTTTAATTTTGGTAACTGCAGTACATACATATTTATGCGTAGGTAGTAGCTCCAAATCTGTTTTACATTGGAAAATGCAGGAACTTCAAACTGGATCTAGGAAAAATAGAGAGAATTCATAGTAAGTGTTTCTCCTGGATAAAGATCTCTTTATTTTTATTGAATGAACGTCTCTCCACATGCTCAGTTCTGAGATATAAGTGTGTGTTAAAGCCGTCCTTCTCCTAGCTTGTTGGGAACACAAAGTTTCTTTTCAGTGTGAAACTGCACTAGATACATATATATCGGGAGGTAAAAACTCCAACTATTTTTTACAGTGAAAACTGAAGGATGTTCTAGCCAGATTTTCGAAACAGTCAGAGAATCCACATTAAGAGTTTCCTTGAAAAATTTCCCTTTGTTCCAGTCAAACGAACGTCTCTCCACATGCTCATATCTGAGAGATAATTGTGTGTGAAAGTCGTCCTTCACCTAGCTTGTTGGGAACACAAAGTTTCTTTACTGTTGGTAACTGAACTACAAAAATATATATGGGGAGGTACTTGCTCTAACTAGGTTTTACAGTGAAAACTGCAGGAAATTCAAACTGGCACTAGGAAATAGATAGAGAAACCAGAGTAAATGATTTTCCTGCAAAGCGTTCCCATTGTGCTAGTTGAACGAAATTCTCCCCAAATGCTCAGTTCTGAGAGATAAGTGTGTGTCAAAGCCTTCCTTCACCTAACTTGTTCAGAACACAAAGATTCTTTTACATGGAAACTGCACTACATACATATATATGCGTAGGTTCTAGCTCCAAATCGGTTTTAAAATGAAAACTGCAGGAACTTCAAAACGGCACTAGGAAATCAACAGAAGAACCAGAGTAAATGATTTCCCTGCAAACCGTTCCCTTTGTGCTAGTTGAACGAACGTCTCTCCACATGATCAGTTCTGAGAGATAATTGTGTGTTAAAGCCTTTACTTCAATTAGCGTGTTGGGAACACAATTTTTCTTTTCAGTTGGTAAATGCACTACATACATATATTCGGGGTGGAACTAACCCCAAATCGGTTTTACAGTGAAAAGTGCAGGAACTTGAAACCAGCACTAGGAAACAGAGAATCCAAAGTAAGTGTTTCCCCTGCAAACCGTTCCCTATGTGCTTGTTGAACGAACGTCTCTCCACATGCTCAGTTCTAGGAGATAAGTGTGTGTGAAAGCCGTCCTTCACCTCGCTTTTTGGGAACACAAAGTTTCTTTACTGTTGGTAACTGAACTACAAAAATATATATGGGGAGGTACTTGCTCCAACTAGGTTTTACAGTGAAAACTGCAGGAAATTCAAACCGGAATTAGGAAAAAGACAGAGAATCCAAAGTATTTGTTTCCCCTGCAAACCGTTCTTTTTGTGCTAGTTGAACGAAAGTCTCTCCAAATGCTCAGATTTGAGAGATAAGTGTGTGTGAAAGCCGTCCTTCAGCTAGCTTGTTGGGAACACAAAGTTTCTTTCACTTGGAAAATGCACTACATACAAACATAAGGTGAGGTATTAGCTCCAACTCGGTTTTACAGTGAGAACTGCATGAACATCAAACGGCCATAGAAACAGACTGAGAAACCACAGTAATTGTTTTTCGTGCAACAATTTTCCTTTGTGCTAGTTGAACGAAAGTCTCTACACATGGTCAGATTTGAGGGATAATTGTGTTTGAACGCCGTCCTTCACCTAGATTGTTGGGAACACAAAGTTTCTTTACTTTTGGTAACTGCAGTACATACATATTTATGGGTAGGTAGTAGCTCCAAATCTGTTTTACATTGGAAAATGCAGGAACTTCAAACCGGATCTAGGAAAAATACAGAGAATTCATAGTAAGTGTTTCTCCTGGATAAAGATCTCTTTATTTTTATTGAATGAACGTCTCTCCACATGCTCAGTTCTGAGAGATAAGTGTTTGTTAAAGCCATCCTTCTCCTAGCATGTTGGGAACACAAAGTTGCTTTTCAGTTGGAAACAGCCCTAGATACATATATAAAGGGAGGTGTTAACTCCAACTCGGTTTTACAGTGAAAACTGAAGGTAGTACAAGCCGGCTCTTGGAAACAGTCAGAGAATCCACAGTAAGAGTTTCCTTGCAAAAATTTCCCTTTGTGCTAGTCGAACGAACGTCTCTCCACATGCTCATATCTGAGAGAGAATTGTGTGTGAAAGTCGTCCTTCACCAAGCTTGTTGGGAATACAATTTTTATTTATTGTTGGAAACCGAACTACAAAATCATATATGGGGAGGTCCTTGCTCCAACTCGGTTTTACAGTGAGAACTGCAGGAAATGAAATCCAGCACTAGAAAACAGTCTGACAAACCACAGTAATTGTTTCCTATGCAACCCGTTCCCTTTGTGCTAGTTGAATGAACGTCTCTCCACATGCTCAGTTCTGAGGGGTAAGTGAGTGTTAAAGCCGTTTTTCACTTAGCTTGTTGGGACACACAGTTTCTTTACTTTTGGTAACTGCACTACATACTTACATAAGGGTAGGTATAGCTCCAAATCTGTTTTACAATGTAAAATGCAGGAACTTCAAATTGAACCTAGGAAAAAGACAGAGAATCCTTAGAAAGAGTTTCCCCTGCAAACCGTTCTCTTTGTGCTAGTTGAACAAACGTCTCTCCAAATGCTCAGTACTGTGAGATAATTTTGTGTTAAAGCCATCCTTCTCTAGCTTGTTGGGAACACAAAGTTTCTTTTCAGATGAAAACTGGACTACATGCGTATATATACGGAGGTACAAGCTCCAACTCGTTTTTACAGTGAAAATTGAAGGAACTTGAAACCGGCACTAGGAATCAGACAGAGAATCCAAAGTAAGTGTTTCTCCTGCAAACCTTTCACTTTGTGCTTGTTGAACGATCGTCTCTCCACATGCTCAGTTCTGTGAGATAAATGTGTGTGAAAGCCTTCCTTCAACTAGGTTTTTGGGAATACAAATATTCTTTTCAGTTGGAAACTGCACTACATAAATATATATAAGGAGGTACTAGCTCTAACTCGGTTTTACAGTGAGAACTGCTGGAATGTAAAAACCGGCACTAGGAAACAGTCTGATAATCCAGAATAAGTGTTTCCCCTGCAAACAGTTCCCTCTGTGCTTGTTGAATGAACGTCTCCCCACACGCTCACTTCTGAGAGATAACTATGTGTGAAAACTGTACTTCACCTAGATTGTTGGGAACACAAAGTTCCTTTTCAGTGGGAAACTGCACTACATACATATATATGGCTAGTTATTGGCTCCAAATTTGTTTTACATTGAAAACTGCAGGAAATTCAAACCAGAACTAGGAAAAAGACTGAGAATCCACAGTATATTTTCTTCCTTCAACCCTTTCTCTTAGTGCTAGTTGAATGAACGTCTCTCCACATGTTCAGCTTTGAGAGATAAGTGTGTGTGAATGCCGTCTTTCACCTAGCTTGTTGGGAAGACAAAGTTTCTTTCAGTTGCAAACTGCACTACATACATATATATGGGGTGTTACTAGACCTAACTCGGTTTAACAGTGATAACTGCAGGAAATTCAATCCAGCACTAGAAAACAGTCTGACAAACCACAGTAATTGTTTCCCATGCAACCTGTTCCCTTTGTGCTGGTTGAATGAACTTCTTTCCACATGATCAGTTCTGAGAGATAAGTGTGTGTGAATACCTTCCTTCAACTAGCTTGTTGGGAACACAAGTTTTATTTTCAGTTGGAAACTGCACTACAGACATATATAATGGGAGGTAAGAGCACCAACTCGGTTTTACAGTGAATACTGATGGAAGTTAAAACCAGCTCTTGGAAACAGTCAGAGAATCCACAATATGTATTTCCTTGCAACAAGCTCCCTTTGTGCTGGCGAATGAAAGATTCTCCACATGCTCATTTCTGAGAGATAAGTGTGTGTGAAAGCCGTCCTTCAACTAGCTTGTTGGGAACACATGGTTTCTTTACTGTTGGAAATTGCACTACATACATACATATGGTGAGGTATTAGCTCCAACTCGGTTTTACAGTGACAACTGCAGGAACATCAAAACGGCCATAGAAAACAGACTGAGACACCACAGTAATAGTTTTTCGTGCAACACTTTCCCTTTGTGCTAGATGAACGAACGTCTCTCCACATGCTCAGTTCTGAGAGATAAGTGTGTGTTAAAGCCGTCCTTCTCCTAGCTTGTTGGGAACACAAAGTTTCTATTCAGTTGGAAACTACAATAGATACATATATATCGTGAATTACTAGCTCCAACTCGGTTTCAGAGTGAGGAGTTTGGAACGTAAAAACCGGCCCTAGGAAGCACACTGAGATTCCAGAATTAGTGTATCGCCTGGAAACAGTTCCCTTGTGCTTGTTGAACTAACGTCTCTGCACATGCTCATTTCTGAGAGTTAAGTGTGTGTGAAAGCCGTCCTTCACCTAGCTGGTTTGGAACACAAGGTTTCTTTACTGTTGGAAACTGAACTACATACATATATATGGGGAGGTAATAGCTCCAACTCGGTTGTACGGTGAAATCTGCAGGAAATTCTAACCGGACCTAGGAAAATATCTGAGAAACTAATGTAAGTTTTTCCCCTGCAAACCGTTCCATTTGAGCCAGATGAGCGAACGTCTTTCCACATGCTTAGTTCTGAGAAGTAAGTGGGTGTGAAAGCCTTCCTTAACCTATCTTGTTGGGAACACAAAGTTTCTTTCAGTTGGAATCTGCACTACATACATACATATGGTGAAGTATTTGCTACAACTCGGTTTTACAGTGAGAACTGCAGGAACATCTACACAGCCATAAAAAACAGACTGAGAAACCACAGTAATTATTTTTCTTGCAACACTTTCCCTTTGTGCTAGTTGAACGAACGTCTATCCACATGCTCTGTTCTGAGAAATAACTATGTGTTAAAGCCGTCCTTCTTGTAGCTTGTTGGGAACACAAATTTCTTTTCAGTTGAAATCTGCACTAGATACATATATATTGGGACGTAATAGCTCCAACTCGGTTTTACAGTGAAAACTTAAAGAAGTTCAAGCCGGCTCTTGGAAACAGTCAGAGAATAAACAGTAAGAGTTTCCCTGCAAAAATTTCCCATTGTGCTAGTCGAACGAACGTCTCTCCATATGCTCATATGTGAGAGATAATTGTGTGTGAAAGTCATCACTTAGCTTGTTGGGAACACAAAGTTTCTTTACTGTTGGAAACTGAACTACAAAATATATATGGGGAGGTAGTAGCTCCAACTCATTTTTACAGTGAAAACTGCAGGAATTTCAAACCGGCCCTAGGAATAATTCTGAGATAGCACAGTAAGTTTATCTCCTGCAAATGTTCAATTTGTGCTAGTTGAGAGAAAGTCTATCCTCATGCTCAGTTCTGAGAGATAATAGTGTGTGAAAGACTTCCTTCAAATTGCTTTTTGGGAACACAAATTTTCTTTTAAATTGGAAACTGCACTACATAAATATATATAGGGAGGTACTAGCTCCAACTCGGTTTTACAGTGAGAACAGCTGCAACGTAAAAACAGGCACTAGGAAACAGACTGAGAATCCAGAATAAGAGTTTCCCCTGCAAACATTTCCCTTTGTGCTTGTTGAAAGAACGTCTCTCCACATGCTCACTTCTGAGAGATAAGTGTGCTTTAAAGCCATCCTTCACCTAGCTTGTTTGGAACACATGTTTTATTTTCAGATGGAAGCTGCACTACATACATATATATCGGGAGGTAATAGCTCCAACTCGTTTTCACAGTGAAAACTGATGGAAATTCAAACCAGCTCTTGGAAACAATCAGAGAATCCACAATATGTATTTCCCTGCAACAAGCTCCCTTTGTGCTAGTCGAACGAACGATTTTCCACAAGCTCATTTCTGAGAGATAAGTGTGTGTGAAAGCCGTCCTTCAACTAGCTTGTTGGGAACGCAAAGTTTCTTTTCAGATGAAAACTGGTCTACATGCGTATATGTACGGATGTACAATCTCCAACTCGGTTTTACAGTGAAAACTGCAGGAACTTGAATCCAGCACTAGGAAACAGAGAATCCAATGTTAGTGTTTCACCTACAAACCGTTCCCTTTGTGCTTGTTGAACGAACGTCTCTCCACATGATCAGTTCTAGGAGATAAGTGTGTGTGAATGCCGTCCTTCATCAATTTTTTTGGGAACACAATGTTTCTTTACTTTTGTTAAATGCACTACATACTTATATACTGGTAGGTAGTAGCTCCAAATCTGTTTTACATTGGAAATTGCAGGAACTTCAAACCGGAACTAGGAATAAGACAGAGAATCCATAGTAATTGTTTCCCCTGCAAACCGTTCTGTTTGTGCTAGTTGAACCAAATTCTCTCCACATCCTAAGATTAGAGAGATAAGTGCGTGTGAATGCCGACCTTCACCTAGATTGTTGGGAACACAAAGTTTCTTTACTTTCGGTAACTGCGCTGCATACATATATATGGGTATGTAGTAGCTCCAAATTTGTTTTACATTGGAAACTGCAGGATCTTCAAACTGGAACTAGGAAAAAGACAGAGAATCCATAGTGTTTCTCCTGCAAAACGTTCTCTTTGTGATAGTTGAATGAACGTCTCTCCATATTCTCAGTTCTGAGAGATAAGTGTGTGTTATAGCCGTCCTTCAACTAGGTAGTTGGGAACGCAAAGTTTCATTTCAGATGAAATCTGGACTACATGCCTATATATATGGAGGTACAAGCCCCAACTCGGGTTTAGAGTGAAAATTGTAGGAACTTGAATCCAGCACTTGGAAAGAGACAGAGAATCCAAAGTAAGTGTTTCCCCTGCAAACCTTTTCCTTTGTCCTAGTTGAATGAACGTCTCTCCACATGCTCAGTTCTAGGAGATAAGTGTGTGTGAAAGCCATCCGTCACCTAGCTTTTTGGGAACACAAAGTTTCTTTACTTTTGTTAACTGCACTACATAATTATATATTGGTTGGTAGTAGCTCCAAATCTGTTTTACATTGGAAATTGCAGGAACTTCAAACCGGAACTAGGAAAAATACAGAGAATCCATATTAAATGTTTCCCCTGCAAACCGTTCTCTTTGTGCTAGTTGAACGAAATTCTCTCCACATGCTCAGATTTGAGTGATAAGTGTGTGTGAACACCGTCCTTCACCTAGATTGTTGGGAACACAAAGATTCTTTATTTTTGTAACTGCCCTACATACATATATATTGGTAGGTAGTAGCTCCAAATTTGTTTTACTTTGGAAACTGCAGGAACTTCAAACCAGAACAAGGAAAAATACAGAGATTCTATAATAAGTGTTTCTCCTGGAAAATGATCTCTTTTTTGATTGTTCAATGAACGTCTCTCCACATGCTAAGTTCTGAGATATAATTGTGTGTTAAAGCCGTCCTTCTCCTAGCTTGTTGGGAACACAAAGTTTCTTTTCAGTTTGAAACTGCACTAGATACATATATATCGGGAGGTAAAAGCTCCAACTATTTTTTACAGAGAAAACTGAAGGAAGTTCAAGCCGGATTTTGGAAACAGTCAGAGAATCCACAGTAAGAGTTTCCTTGCAAAAATTTCCCTTTGTTCCAGTCAAACGAACGTCTCTCCACATGCTCATATCTGAGAGATAAGTGTGTGTGAAAGTCGTACTTCACCTAGCTTGTTGGGAACACAAAGTTTCTTTACTGTTGGTAACTGAACTACAAAAATATATATGGGGAGGTACTTGCTCCAACTAGGTTTTACAGTGAAAACTGCAGGAACTTCAAACTGGCACTAGGAAATAGACAGAGAAACCAGAGTAAATGATTTTCCTGCAAAGCGTTCCCATTGTGCTAGTTGAACGAAATTCTCCCCAAATGCTCAGTTCTGAGAGATAAGTGTGTGTCAAAGCCTTCCTTCACCTAACTTGTTCAGAACACAAAGATTCTTTTACATGGAAACTGCACTACATACATATATATGCGTAGGTTCTAGCTCCAAATCGGTTTTACAGTGAAAACTGCAGGAACTTCAAAACGGCACTAGGAAATCAACAGAAGAACCAGAGTAAATGTTTTCCCTGCAAACCGTTCCCTATGTGCTAGTTGATCGAACGTCTCTCCACATGATCAGCTCTGAGAGATAATTGTGTGTTAAAGCCATACTTCACTTAGCGTGTTGGGAACACAAATTTTCTTTTCAGTTGGTAACTGCACTACATAAATATATTCGGGGTGGAACTACCCGAAATCGGTTTTACAGTGAAAAGTGCAGGAACTTGAAACCAGCACTAGGAAACAGAGAATCCAAAGTAAGTGTTTCCCCTTCAAACCGTTCCCTATGTGCTTGTTGAACGAACGTCTCTCCACATGCTCAGTTCTAGGAGATAAGTGTGTGTGAAGCCGTCCTTCACCTAGCTCTTTGGGAACACAAAATTTCTTTACTTTTGTTAACAGCACTACATACATATATATGGGTAGGTATTAGCACCAAATCTGGTTTACACTGGAAACTGCAGGAACTTCAAACCGGAATTAGGAAAAAGACAGAGAATCCAAAGTAATTGTTTCCCCTGCAAACCGTTCTTTTTTTGCTAGTTGAACGAAAGTCTCTCCAAATGCTCAGATTTGAGAGATAAGTGTGTGTGAAAGCCGTCTTTCACCTAGCTTGTTGGGAACACAAAGTTTCTTTCACTTGGAAACTGCACTACATACATACATATGGTGAGGTATTAGCTCCAACTCGGTTTTACAGTGAGAACTGCAGGAACATCAAAACGGCCATAGAAACAGACTGAGAAACCACAGTAATTGTTTTTCGTGCAACAATTTTCCTTTGTGCTAGTTGAACGAAAGTCTACACATGGTCAGATATGAGTGATAATTGTGTTTGAACGCCGTCCTTCACCTAGATTGTTGGGAACACAAAGTTTCTTTACTTTTGGTAACTGCAGTTCATACATATTTATGGGTAGGTAGTAGCTCCAAATCTGTTTTACATTGGAAAATGCAGGAACATCAAACCGGAGCTAGGAAAAATACAGAGAATTCATAGTAAGTGTTTCTCCTGGAAAACGATCTCTTTATTTTTATTGAATGAACGTCTCTCCACATGCTCAGTTCTGAGAGATAAGTGTTTGTTAAAGCCATCCTTCTCCTAGCATGTTGGGAACACAAAGTTGCTTTTCAGTTGGAAACAGCCCTAGATACATATATAAAGGGAGGTGTTAACTCCAACTCGGTTTTACAGTGAAAACTGAAGGTAGTACAAGCCGGCTCTTGGAAACAGTCAGAGAATCCACAGTAAGAGTTTCCTTGCAAAAATTTCCCTTTGTGCTATTCGAACGAACGTCTCTCCACATGCTCATATCTGAGAGAGAATTGTGTGTGAAAGTCGTCCTTCACCAAGCTTGTTGGGAACACAATTTTTATTTACTGTTGGAAACCGAACTTCAAAATCATATATGGGGTGGTCCTTGCTCCAACTCGGTTTTACAGTGAGAACTGCAGGAAATGAAATCCAGCACTAGAAAACCGTCTGACAAACCACAGTAATTGTTTCCCATGCAACCCGTTCCCTTTGTGCTAGTTGAATGAACGTCTCTCCACATGCTCAGTTCTGAGGGGTAAGTGAGAGTTAAAGCCGTTCTTCATTTAGCTTGTTGGGACACACAGTTTCTTTACTTTTGGTAACTGCACTACATACTTACATAAGGGTAGGTAGTAGCTCCAAATCTGTTTTACAATGTAAAATGCAGGAACTTCAAATTGAACCTAGGAAAAAGACAGAGAATCCTTAGAAAGAGTTTCCCCTGCTAACTGTTCTCTTTGTGCTAGTTGAACAAACGTCTCTCCAAATGCTCAGTACTGTGAGATAAGTTTGTGTTAAAGCCGTCCTTCTCCTATCTTGTTGGGAACACAAAGTTTCTTTTCAGATGAAAACTGGACTACATGCGTATATATACGGAGGTACAAGCTCCAACTCGTTTTTACAGTGAAAATTGAAAGAACTTGAAACCGGCACTAGGAATCAGACAGAGAATCCAAAGTAAGTGTTTCTCCTGCAAACCTTTCACTTTGTGCTTGTTGAACGATCGTCTCTCCACATGCTCAGTTCTGTGAGATAAATGTGTGTGAAAGCCTTCCTTTAACTAGGTTTTTGGGAACACAAATTTTCTTTTCAGTTGGAAACTGCACTACATAAATATATATAGGGAGGTACTAGCTCTAACTCGGTTTTACAGTGAGAACTGCTGGAACGTAAAAACCGGCACTAGGAAACAGTCTGATAATCCAGAATAAGTGTTTCCCCTGCAAACAGTTCCCTCTGTGCTTGTTGAACGAACGTCTCCCCACACGCTCACTTTTGAGAGATAACTATGTGTGAAAACCGTACTTCACCTAGATTGTTGGGAACACAATGTTCCTTTTCAGTGGGAAACTGCACTACATACATATATATGGCTAGTTATTGGCTCCAAATTTGTTTTACATTGAAAACTGCAGGAAATTCAAACCAGAACTTGGAAAAAGACTGAGAATCCACAGTATGTTTTTCTCCTTCAACCCGTTCTCTTAGTGCTAGTTGAATGAACGTCTCTCCACATGTTCAGCTTTGAGAGATAAGTGTGTGTGAATGTCTTCAACTAGCTTGTTGGGAACACAAATTTTCTTTTCATTTGGGAACTGCACTTCATATACAGATATAGTGCGGTACTAGCTCCAAGTCGGTTTTACAGTGAAAACTGCAGGAACTTCAAACTGGCACTAGGAAATAGACAGAAAAACCAGGGTAAATGATTTTCCTGTAAAGCGTTCCCTTTGTGCTTGTTGAACGAACGTCTCTCCACATGCCCAGTTCTGAGAGATAATTGTGTGTGAAAGCCTTCCTTCACCTAACTTGTTCGGAATACAAAGTCTCTTTTAAAAGGAAAATGCACTACATCCATATATTTCGGGTGGTACTAGCTCCAAATTGGTTTTACGGTGAGAACTGCAGGAACTTGTATAAGGCACTAAGAAACAGACTGATAAACCACAATATTTGTTTTTCGTGCAACACTTTCCCTTTTGTGCTAGTTGAACGAACGTCTATCCACATGCTCACTTCAGAGAGATAATTGTGTGTGAAAGACTTCCTTCAACTAGCTTTTTGGGAACACAAAATTTCTTTTCAATTGGAAACTTCACTACATAAATATACATACGGAGGTACTAGCTCCAACTCGGTTTTACACTGAGGACAGCTGGAACGTAAAAACCAGCACTAGGAAGCAGACTGAGAATCCAGAATAATTGTTTCCCTGCAAACAGTTCCCTTTGTGCTTGTTGAACGAACATCTCCCCACATGCTCACTTCTGAGAGATAACTGTGTGTGAATGCCGTCTTTCACCTAGCTTGTTGGGAAGACAAAGTTTCTTTCAGTTACAAACTGAACTACGTACATATATATGGGGTTGTATTAGCTCTAACTCGGTTTAACAGTGAAAACTACAGGAAATTCAATCCGGCACTAGAAAACAGTCTGAAAAACCACAGTAATTTTTTCCCGTGCAACCCGTTCCCTTTGTGCTGGTTGAATGTACTTCTTTCCACATGCTCATTTCTGAGAGGTAAGTGTGTGTGAATACCGTCCTTCAACTAGCTTGTTGGGAACACAAGTTTTATTTTCAGTTGGAAACTGCACTACATACATATATATTGGGAGGTAATAGCACCAACTCGGTTTTACAGTGAATACTGATGGAAGTTAAAACCAGCTATTGGAAACAGTCAGAGAATCCACAATATGAATTTCCTTTCAACAAGCTCCCTATGTGCTGGCGATTGAACGAATCTCCACATGCTCATTTCTGAGAGATAAGTGTGTGCGAAAGCCTTCCTTCAACTTGCTTTTTGGGAACAGAAATTTTCTTTTAAATTGGTAACTGCACTACATAAATATATATAGGGAGGTACTAGCTCCAAGTCGGTATTACAGTGAGAACCGCTGCAACGTAAAAACAGGCACTAGGAAACAGACTGAGAATCCAGAATAAGTGTTTGCCCTGCAAACTTTTCCCTTTGTTCTTGTTGAAAGAACGTCTCTCCTCATGCTCACTTCTGATGGATAACAGTGCGTTAAAACCATCCTTCACCTAGCTTGTTGGGAACACAAGTTTTATTTTCAGAAGGAAGCTGCACTACATACATATAAATTGGTAGGTAATAGCTCCAACTCGGTTTCACAGTGAAAACTGATGGAAGTTCATACCAGCTCTTGGAAACTATCAGAGAATCCACAATATGTATTTCCCTGCAACAAGCTCCATTTTTGCTAGTCAAACGAACGATTTTCCACAAGCTCATTTCTGAGAGATAAGTGTGTGTGAAAGCCGTCCTTCACCTAGCTTGTTGGGAACACAAAGTTTCTTTTCAGATGATAACTAGAGTATATGCTTATATATATGGAGGTATAAGCTCCAACTCGGTTTTACAGTGAAAATTGCAGGAACTGGAAACCGGCACTAGGAAACTGACAGAGAATCCAATGTAAGTGTTTCTCCTGCAAACGTTTCCCTTTGTGCTTGTTGAACGAACGTCTCTCCACATGCTCATTTCTGAGAGATAAGTGTGTGTTAAAGCCGTCCTTCTCCTAGCTTTTTGGGAACACAAAGTTTCTATTCAGTTGGAAACTACAATAGATACATATATATCGTGAGGTACTAGCTCCAACTCGGTTTTAGAGTGAGAAGTGTGGAACGTAAAAACCGGCCCTAGGAAACACACTGAGATTCCAGAATTAGTGTATCCCCTGCAAACAGTTCCCTTGTTCTTGTTGAATTAACGTCTCTGCACATGCTCATTTCTGAGAGATAAGTGTGTGTGAAAGCCGTCCTTCACCTAGCTGGTTTGGAACACAAGGTTTCTTTACTGTTGGAAACTGAACTACATACATATATATGGGGAGGTAATAGCTCCAACTCGGTTTTACGGTGAAATCTGCAGGAAATTCTAACCGGACCTAGGAAAATGTCTGAGAAACTACAGTAAGTTTTTCCCCTGCAAACTGATCCCTTTGAGCCAGATGAGCGAACGTCTTTCCACATGCTCAGTTCTGAGAAATAAGTGTGTGTGAAAGCCGTCCTTAACCTATATTGTTGGGAACACAAATTTTCTTTCAGTTGGAATCTGCACTACATACATACATATGGTGAAGTATTAGCTCAAACTCGGTTTTACAGTGAGAACTGCAGGAACATCAAAACAGCCATAGAAAACAGACTGAGAATCCACAGTAATTATTTTTCGTGCAACACTTTCCCTTTGTGCTAGTTGAACGAACGTCTCTCCACATGCTCTGTTCTGAGAGATAATTGTGTGTGAAAGACTTCCTTCAACTAGCTTTTTGGGAACACAAATTTTCTTTTCAATTGGAAACTGCACTACATAAAAATATATTGGTCGGCACAAGCTCCAACTCGGTTTTACAGTGAAAACTTAAAGAAGTTCAAGCCGGCTCTTGGAAACAGTCAGAGAATCCACAGTAAGTGTTTCCCTGCAAACATTTCCCTTGTGCTTGTTGAACGAAGGTCTCTCCACATGCTCATTTCTGAGAGATAAGTGTGTGTGAAAGCCGTCCTTCACCTAGCTTGTTGGGAACGCAAAGATTCTTTTCAGATGAAAACTGGACTACATGCTTATATATACGGAGGTAGGAGCTCCAACTCGGTTTTACAGTGAAAAATGCAGGAACTTCATACCGGCCCTAGGATAGATTCTGAGAAACCACAGTATGTTTTTCTCCTGCAACCGTTCATTTTGTGCTAGTTGAGAGATCGTCTCTTCATATGCTCAGTTCTGAGAGTTAAGTGTGTGTCAAAGCCTTCCTTCACCTAACTTGTTCGGAACACAAAGTTTCTTTTACATGGAACCTGCACTACATCTATATATTTGGGGAGGTACTAGGTAGAAATCAGTTTTAAAGTGAGAACTGCAGGAATTTGAATACGGCACTAAGAAACAGACTGAGAAACCACAGTAATTGTTCCTCCTGCAACCCGTTCCCTTTTTTGCTAGTTGAACGAAAGTCTCTCCACATGCTCAGTTCTGAGAGATAAGTGTGTGTGAATGCCTTCCTTCAAGTAGCTTTTTGGAACACAAAAATCCTTTACTTTTGGAAACTGCAATACATAATTTTATATGAGTATGTACAATCTCCAATTCGGTTTTACAGGGAAATCTGTAGGAAATTCAAACAGGCACTAGGAAACAGACTGAGAAACCACAGTAAATTTTTCTCCTGCAACCAGTTACCTTTGGGCTAGTTGAACGAACGACTATCCACATGCTCAGTTCTGCGAGATATGTGTGTGTGAAAGCCGTACTTCACCTAGCTTGTTGGGAACACAAAGTTTCTTTCAGTTAGAAATTGCAAAAGATACTTATTTATGGGGAGGAATTAGCACCAACTCGGTTTTCCAGTGAGAACTGCAGGAACATCAAAAATTCACTAGGAATAAGACTGAGAAACCACAGTAATTGTTCCTTCTGCAACCCGTTCCCTTTGTGCAAGTTGAACGATCGACTCTCCTCATGCACAGTTCTGAGAGATAATTGTGTGTGAAAGCCGTCCTTCATGTAGCTCTTTGGGAACACAAAATTTCTTTACTTTTGGTAACAGCACTAAATACTTATATATGGGTAGGTAGTAGCTCCAAATCTGGTTTACATTGGAAACTGCAGGAATTTCAAACCGGAACTAGGAAAAAGACAAAGGATCCAAAGTAAGTGTTTCTCCTGCAAACCGTTCTTTTTTTGCTAGTTGAACGAAAGTCTCTCAAAATGCTCAGATTTGAGAGAAAATTGTGTGTGAATGACGTCCTTCATCTACCTTGTTGAGAACACAAAATTTCTTTCAGTTGGAAACTGCAATACATACATACATATGGTGAGGTAGTAGCTCCAACACGGTTTTACAGTGAGAACTGCAGGAACATCAAAACGGGCATAGAAACAGACTGAGAAACTACAGTAATTGTTTTTCATGCAACACATTCCCTTTGTGCTAGTTGAACGAATGTCTCTCCAAATGCTCAATTCTGAGAGATAAGTGTGTGTGAAAGACATCCTTCAACTTGCTTTTTGGGAACACAAATTTTCTTTTCAATTGGAAACTGCACTACATAAATATATATAGGGAGGTACTAGCTCCAACTCGGTTTTACAGTGAGAACAGCTACAACGTAAAAACAGGCACTAGGAAACAGACTGAGAATCCAGAATAAGAGTTTCCCCTGCAAACATTTCCCTTTGTTCTTGTTGAAAGAACGTCTCTCCTCATGCTCACTTTTGATGGATAACAGTGCGTTAAAACCATCCTTCACCTAGCTTGTTGGGAACACAAGTTTTATTTTCAGAAGGAAGCTGCACTACATACATATAAATTGGTAGGTAATAGCTCCAAATCGGTTTCACAGTGAAAACTGATGGAAGTTCATACCAGCTCTTGGAAACTATCAGAGAATCCACAATATGTATTTCCCTGCAACAAGCTCCATTTTTGCTAGTCAAACGAACGATTTTCCACAAGCTCATTTCTGAGAGATAAGTGTGTGTGAAAGCCGTCCTTCACCTAGCTTGTTGGGAACACAAAGTTTCTTTTCAGATGATAACTAGAGTATATGCTTATATATATGGAGGTATAAGCTCCAACTCGGTTTTACAGTGAAAATTGCAGGAACTGGAAACCGGCACTAGGAAACTGACAGAGAATCCAATGTAAGTGTTTCTCCTGCAAACGTTTCCCTTTGTGCTTGTTGAACGAACGTCTCTCCACATGCTCATTTCTGAGAGATAAGTGTGCGTTAAAGCCATCCTTCAACTAGCTTGTTGGGAACACAAGTTTTATTTTCAGATGGAAGCTGCACTACATACATATATATCGGGAGGTAATAGCTCCAACTCGGTTTCACAGTGAAAACTGATGGAAGTCCAAACCAGCTCTTGGAAACAATCAGAGAATCCACAATATGTATTTCCCTGCAACAAGCTCCGTTTGTGCTAGTCGAACGAACGATTTTCGACAAGCTCATTTCTGAGAGAACAGTGTGTGTGAAAGCCGACCTTCACCTAGCTTGTTGGGAGCACAAGGTTTCTTTACTGTTGGAAAATGAACTATATACATATATATGGGAAGAACATTCTCCAACTCGGTTTTACAGTGAAAACTGCAGGAAATTCTAAGCAGCCCTAGGAAAAATTCTGAGAAACTACAGTAAGATTTTCCCCTGCAAACCTTCCCTTTGAGCTAGTTTAGCGAAAGTCTTTCCACATGCTGAGTTCTGAGAGATAAGTGTGTGTGAAAACCGTCCTTCACCTAGCTTGTTGGGAACACAATGTTTCTTTAATTTGGAAACTGCACTTCATACAAAAATATGGTGAGGTATTAGCTCCAACTCTGTTTTACAGTGAGAAATACAGGAACATCAAAACGCCTATAGAAAACTGACTGGAAAACCACATCAATTGTTTTTCGTGCAACAATTTCCCTTTTTGCTAGTTGAACGAAAGTTTCTCCACATGCTCAGTTCTGAGAGACAATTGTGTGTGAAAGCCATCCTTCACCTAGCTTGTTGGGAACGCAAAGTTTCTTTTCAGATGAAAAGTGGACTACATACATATGTATACGGAGGTACAAGCTCCAACTCGGTTTTACAGTGAAAACTGCAGGAACTTGAAACTGGCACTAGGAAACAGAGAATCCAAAGTAAGTGTTTCTCCTGCAAAGCGTTCCCTTTGTCCTTGTTGAATGAACGTCTCTCCACATGCTCAGTTCTAGGAAATAAGTGTGTGTGAAAGCCTTCCGTCACCTAGATTGTTGGGAACACAAAGTTTCCTTACTTTTGTTAACTGCAGTACATACTTATATATTTGTTGGTAGTAGCTCCAAATCTGTTTTACATTGGAAATTGCAGGAACTTCAAACCGGAACTAGGAAAAATACAGAGAATCCATATTAAATGTTTCCCCTGCAAACCGTTCTCTTTGTGCTAGTTGAACGAAATTCTCTCCACATGCTCAGATTTGAGTGATAAGTGTGTGTGAACACCGTCCTTCACCTAGATTGTTGGGAACACAAAGATTCTTTATTTTTGTAACTGCCCTACATACATATATATTGGTAGGTAGTAGCTCCAAATTTGTTTTACTTTGGAAACTGCAGGAACTTCAAACCAGAACAAGGAAAAATACAGAGATTCTATAATAAGTGTTTCTCCTGGAAAATGATCTCTTTGTGATTGTTGAATGAACGTCTCTCCACATGCTCAGTTCTGAGATATAAGTGTGTGTTAAAGCCGTCCTTCTCCTAGCTTGTTGGGAACACAAAGTTTCTTTTCAGTTTGAAGCTGCACTAGATACATATATATCGGGAGGTAAAAGCTCCAACTATTTTTTACAGTGAAAACTGAAGGAAGTTCTAGCCGGATTTTGGAAACAGTCAGAGAATCCCCAGTAAGAATTTCCTTGCAAAAATTTCCCTTTGTTCCAGTCAAACGAACGTCTCTCCACATGCTCATATCTGAGAGATAAGTGTGTGTGAAAGTCGTCCTTCACCTAGCTTGTTGGGAACACAAAGTTTCTTTACTGTTGGTAACTGAACTACAAAAATATATATGGGGAGGTACTTGCTCCAACTAGGTTTTACAGTGAAAACTGCAGGGACTTCAAACTGGCACTAGGAAATAGAGAAACCAGAGTAAATGATTTTCCTGCAAAGCGTTCCCATTGTGCTAGTTGAACGAAATTCTCCCCAAATGCTCAGTTCTGAGAGATAAGTGTGTGTCAAAGCCTTCCTTCACCTAACTTGTTCAGAACACAAAGATTCTTTTACATGGAAACTGCACTACAAACATATATGTGCGTAGGTTTTAGCTCCAATTCAGTTTTACAGTGAAAACTGCAGGAACTTGAAACCAGCATTAGGAAACAGAGAATCCAAAGTAAGTGTTTCTCCTGCAAACCGTTCCCTATGTGCTTGTTGAACGAAAGTCTCTCCACATGCTCAGTTCTAGGAGATAAGTGTGTGTGAAGCCGTCCTTCACGTACCTCTTTGGGAACACAAAATTTCTTTACTTTTGCTAACAGCACTACATACATATATATGGGTATGTAGTAGCACCAAATCTGGTTTACGTTGGAAACTGCAGGAACTTCAATCCGGAATTAGGAAAAAGACAGAGAATCCAAAGTAATTGTTTCTCCTGCAAACCGTTCTTTTTGTGCTAGTTGAACGAAAAGTCTCTCCAAATGCTCAGATTTGAGAGATAAGAGTATGTGAAAGCCGTCCTTCACCTAGCTTGTTGGGAACACAAAGTTTCTTTCAGTTGGAAACTGCAATAGATAAATACATATGGTGAGGTATTAGCTCCAACTCGGTTTTACAGTGAGAACTGCAGGAACATCAAAACGGCCATAGAAAGAGACTGAGTAACCACAGTAATTGTTTTTCATGCAACAATTTTCCTTTGTGCTAGTTGAACGAAAGTCTCTACACATGGTCAGATTTGAGTGATAATTGTGTTTGAACGCCGTCCTTCACCTAGATTGTTGGGAACACAAAGTTTCTTTACTTTTGGTAACTGCAGTACATACATATTTATGGGTAGGTAGTAGCTCCAAATCTGTTTTACATTGGAAAATGCAGGAACTTCAAACTGGAACTAGGAAAAATACAGAGAATTCATAGTAAGTGTTTCTCCTGGATAACGATCTCTTTATTTTTATTGAATGAACATCTCTCCACATGCTCAGTTCTGAGAGATAAGTGTTTGTTAAAGCCATACTTCTCCTAGCATGTAGGGAACACAAAGTTTCTTTTCAGATGAAAACTGGACTACATGCGTATATATACGGAGGTACAAGCTCCAACTCGTTTTTCAGTGAAAATGGAAGTAACTTGAAACCGGCACTAGGAATCAGAGAATCCAAAGTAAGTGTTTCTCCTGCAAACCTTTCACTTTGTGCTTGTTGAACGATCGTCTCTCCACATGCTCAGTTCTGTGAGATAAATGTGTGTGAAATCCTTCCTTCAACTAGGTTTTTGGGAACACAAATATTCTTTTCAGTTGGAAACCTCACTACATATATATATATAGGGAGGTACTAGCTCTAATTCGGTTTTACAGTGAAAACTGCTGGAACGTAAAAACCGGCACTAGGAAACAGCCTGATAATCCAGAATAAGTGTTTCCCCTGCAAACAGTTCCCTCTGTGCTTGTTGAACGAACGTCTCCCCACATGCTCACTTCTGAGAGATAAGTATGTGTGAAAACCGTACTTCACCTAGATTGTTGGGAACACAAAGTTCCTTTTCAGTGGGAAACTGCACTACATACATATATATGGCTAGTTATTGACTCCAAATTAGTTTTACATTGAAAACTGCAGGAAATTCCAACCAGAACTAGGAAAAATACTGAGAATCCACAGTATGGTTTTCTCCTTCAACCCGTTCTCTTAGTGCTAGTTGAATGAACGTCTCTCCACATGTTCAGCTTTGAGAGATAAGTGTGTGTGAACGCCGTCTTTCACCTAGCTTGTTGGGAAGACAAAGTTTCTTTCAGTTGCAAACTGCACTACATACATATATATGGGCTGTTACTAGCTCTAACTCGGTTGAACAGTGAAAACTGTAGGAAATTCAATCCAGCACTAGAAAACAGTCTGACAAACCACAGTAATTGTTTCCCGTGGAACCTATTCCCTTTGTGCTGGTTGAATGAACTTCTTTCCACATTATCAGTTCTGAGAGATAAGTGTGTGTGAATACCGTCCTTCAAGTAGCTTGTTGGGAACACAAGTTTTATTTTCAGTTGGAAACTGCACTACAGACATATATAATGGGAGGTAAGAGCACCAACTCGGTTTTACAGTGAATACTGATGGAAGTTAAAACCAGCTCTTTGAAACAGTCAGAGAATCCACAATATGTATTTCCTTGCAAAAAGCTCCCTTTGTGCTGGCGAATGAAAGATTCTCCACGTGCTCATTTCTGAGAGATAAGTGTGTGTGAAAGCCGTCCTTCAACTAGCTTGTTGGGGACACATGGTTTCGTTACTGTTGGAAACTTAACTACATACATATATATGGGGAGGATCATTCTCCAACTCGGTTTTACAGTGAAAACTGAAGGAAGTTCAAGCCGGCTCTTGGAAACAGTCAGAGAATATACAGTAAGAATTTCACTGCAAATATTTCAATTTGTTCTAGTCGTACAAACGTCTCTCCATATGCTCATGTCTGAGAGATAAGTGTGTGTGAATGTCTTCACCTAGCTCGTTGGGAACACAAAGTTTCTTTACAGTTGGAAACTGAACTACAAATATATATATGGGGAGGTACTTGCTCCATCTCTTTTTTACAGTGAAAACTGCAGGAACTTTAAATCGGCCCTAGGAATAATTCTGAGATACCACAGTAAGTTTTTCTCCTGCACCCGTATCTTTTGTGCTAGTTGAGAGAACGTCTCTTCACATGCTCCGTTCTGAGAGATAAGTGTGTGTGAAAGCCATCCTTCTCCTAGCTTGTTGGGAACAGAAAATTTCTTTTCAGTTGAGAACTACACTTCATATATATATATTGGGAGGTACTAGCTCCAAGTCGGTTTTACAGTGAAAACTGCAGGAACTTCAAACTGACACTAGGAAATAGACAGAGAAACCAAAGTAAATGATTTTCCTGTAAAGCATTCCGTTTGTACTAGTTGAGTGAACGTCTGTACACATGCCCAGTTCTGAGAGATAAGTGTGTGTGAAGCCTTCCTTCACCTAACTTGTTCGGAACACAAAGTCTCTTTTAAATGGAAACTGCACTACATCCATATATTTGGGGAGGTAATAGCTCCAAGTCGGTTTTACAGTGAGAACTGCAGGAACTTGAATACGGCACTAAGAAACAGACTGATAAACCACAGTAATTGTTCCTCCTGCAAACCGTTCATATGAGCTAGTTGAGCGAACGTCTTTCCACATGCTCAGTTCTGAGAGATAAGTGTGTGTGAAAACCGTCCTTCACCTAGGTTGTTGTAAACACAAAGTTTCTTTCACTTGGAAAATGCACTACATACATACATATGGTGAAGTATTAGCTCCAACTCGGTTTTACAGTGAGAACTGCAGGAACATCAAAACGGCCATAGAAACAGACTGAGAAACCACAGTAATTTTTTTTCGTGCAACAATTTTCCTTTGTGCTAGTTGAACGAAAGTCTCTACACATGGTCAGATTTGAGTGATAATTGTGTTTGAACGCCACCCTTCACCTAGATTGTTGGGAACACAAAGTTTCTTTTATTTTGGTAACTGCTGTACATACATATTTATGGGTAGGTAGTAGCTCCAAATCTGTTTTACATTGGAAAATGCAGGAACTTCAAACCGGATCTAGGAAAAATACATAGAATTCATAGTAAGTGTTTCTCCTGGATAAAGATCTCTTTATTTTTATTGAATGAACGTCTCTCCACATGCTCAGTTCTGAGATATATGTGTGTGTTAAAGCCGTCCTTCTCCTAGCTTGTTGGGAACAGAAAGTTTCTTTTCAGTGTGAAACTGCACTAGATACATATATATCGGGAGGTAAAAGCTCCAACTATTTTTTACAGTGAAAACTGAAGGAAGTTCTAGCCGGAATTTGGAAACAGTCAGAGAATCCACAGTAAGGGTTTCCTTGCAAAAATTTCCCTTTGTTCCAGTCAAACGAACGTCTCTCCACATGCTCATATCTGAGAGATAAGTGTGTGTGAAAGTCGTCCTTCACCTAGCTTGTTGGGAACACAAAGTTTCTTTACTGTTGGTAACTGAACTACAGAAATATATTTGGGGAGGTACTTGCTCCAACTAGGTTTTACAGTGAAAACTGCAGGAACTTCAAACTGGCACTAGGAAATAGACAGAGAAACCAGAGTAAATGATTTTCCTGCAAAGCGTTCCCATTGTGCTAGTTGAACGAAATTCTCCCCAAATGCTCAGTTCTGAGAGATAAGTGTGTGTCAAAGCCTTCCTTCACCTAACTTGTTCAGAACACAAAGATTCTTTTACATGGAAACTGCACTACATACATATATATGCGTAGGTACTCGCTCCAAATCGGTTTTACGGTGAGAGCTGCATGAAGTTGAATACGGCACTTAGAAACAGACTGAGAAACCACAGTAATTGTTCCTCCTGCAACCCGTTCCCTTTTTGCAAGTTGAACGAAAGTATCTCCACATGCTCAGTTCTGAGAGATAAGTGTGTGTGAAAGCCTTCCTTCACGTAACTTTTTGGAACACAATGATACTTTACTGTTGGAAACTTCACTACATAAATTTATATGAGTAGGTACTATCTCCATTTCGGTTTTACAGGAAAACTGCAGGAAATTCAAACTGGTTACTTGGAAACAGACTGAGAAACCACAGAAATGTTTTCTCCTGCAACCAGTTACTTTTGGGCTAGTTGAACGAACGACTCTCCACATGCTCAGTTCTGCGAGATAAGTGTGTGTCAATGCCGTACTTCACCCAGCTTTTTGGTAACACAAAGTTTTTTTAGATAGAATCTGCACAAGATACATATTTATGGGGGGGAATAAGCACTAACTCGGTTTTCCAGTGAGAACTGCAGGAACAGCAAAATTTCACTAGGAATAAGACTGAGGAACCACAGTAATTGTTCCTCCTGCAACCCGTTCCCTTTGTGAAAGTTGAACGAACGACTCTCCACATGCACAGTTCTGAGAGATATATGTGTGTGAAAGCCGTCCTTCATTTAGCTCTTTGGGAACACAAAATTTCTTTACTTTTGGTAACAGCATTACATACATATATTTGGGTAGGCAGTAGCTACAAATCTGGTTTACATTGGAAACTGCAGGAACTTCAACCCAGAACTAGGAAAAAGACAAATAATCCAAAGTAAGTGTTTCACCTGCAAACAGTTCTTTTTGTGCTAGTTGAACGAAAGTCTCTGCAAATGCTCAGATTTGAGAGATAAGTGTGTGTGAAAGCCGTCCTTCATCAAGCTTGTTGGTAACACAAAGTTTCTTTCAGTTGGAAACTGCAATATATACATACATATGGTGAGGTAGTAGCTCCAACTCGCTTTTACAGTGAGAACTGCTGCAACGTAAAAACCGGCACTAGGAAACAGACTGAGAATCCGGAATAAGTGTTTCCCCTGCAAACAATTCCCATTGTGCTTGTTGAAATAACGACTCTCCACATGCTCAATTCTGAGAGATAAGAGTGTGTGAAAGCCGTCCTTCATCTAGCTTGTTTGGAACGCAAAGTTCCTTTTCAGATGAAAACTGGACTACAGGCGTATATATGCGGAGGTACTAGCTCCAACACGTTTTTACAGAGAAAATCGCAGGAACTTGAAACCGGCACTAGGAAACAGACAGAGAATCCAGAGTAAGTGTTTCTCCTGCAAACCTTTCACTTTGTGCTTGTTGAACGATCGTCTCTCCACATGCTCAGTTCTGTGACATACTTGTGTGTGAAATCCTTCCTTCATCTAGCTTTTTGGGAACACAAATTTTCTTTTCAATTGGAAACTTCACTAAATAAATATACATACGGAGGTACTAGCTCCAACTCGGTTTTACAGTGAGGACAGCTGGAACGTAAAAACCAGCACTAGGAAGCAGACTGAGAATCCAGAATAATTGTTTCCCTGCAAACAGTTCCCTTTGTGCTTGTTGAACGAACGTCTCCCCACATGCTCACTTCTGAGAGATAACTATGTATTAAAGCCATTCTTCACCTAGATTGTTGGGAACACAAAGTTCCTTTTCAGTGGGAAACTGCACTACATACATATATATGGCTAGTTATTGGCTCCAAATTTGTTTTACATTGAAAACTGCAGGAACTTCAAACCGGAACTAGGACAAAGTCTGGGAATCCACAGTATGTTTTTCTCCTTCAAAACGTTCTCTTAGTGCTAGTCGAACGAACGTCTCTCCATATGCTCATATGTGAGAAATAATTGTGTGTGAAAGTCATCACTTAGCTTGTTGGGAACACAAAGTTTCTTTACTGTTGGGAACTGAACTACAAAATATATATGGGGAGGTACTAGCTCCAACTCATTTTTACAGTGAAAACTGCAGGAACTTCAAACCGGCCCTAGGAAAAGTTCTGAGATACAACAGTAAGTTTTTCTCCTGCAAATGTTCTTTTTTTCCAGTTGAGAGAACGTCTATTCACATTCTCAGTTCTGAGAGATAAGTGTGTGTGAAAGCCGTCCTTCTCCTAGCTTGTTTGGAACACAAATTTTCTTTTCATTTGGGAACTGCACTTCATATACATATATAGTGCGGTACTAGCTCCAAGTCGGTTTTACAGTGAAAACTGCAGGAACTTCAAACTGGCACTAGGAAATAGACAGAAAAACCAGGGTAAATGATTTTCCTGTAAAGCGTTCCCTTTGTGCTAGTTGAACGAACGTCTCTCCACATGCCCAGTTCTGAGAGATAATTGTGTGTGAAAGCCTTCCTTCACCTAACTTGTTCGGAATACAAAGTCTCTTTTAAAAGGAAAATGCACTACATCCATATATTTGGGGAAGTACTAGCTCCAAATCGGTTTTACGGTGAGAACTGCAGGAACTTGAATAAGGCACTAGGAAACAGACTGATAAACCACAATATTTGTTTTTCGTGGAACACTTTCCTTTTTGTGCTAGTTGAATGAACGTCTATCCACATGCTCACTTCTGAGAGATAATTGTGTGTGAAAGACTTCCTTCATCTAGCTTTTTGGGAACAGAAAATTTTTTTCAAATTGGAAACTTCACTACATAAATATACATAAGGAAGTACTAGCTCCAACTTGGTTTTACAGTGAGGACTGCTGGAACGTAAAAACCGGCACTAGGAAGCAGACGGAGAATCCAGAATAATAGTCTCCCTGCAAACATTTCCCTTTGTGCTTTTTGAATGAACGTCTCCCCACATGCTCACTTCATAGAGATAACTGTGTGTGAAAGCCGTACTTCACCTAGGTGGTTTGGAACACAAGTTTTCTTACTGTTGGAACCTGAACTACATACATATATATTGGGAGGTAATAGCTCCAACTCTGTTTTACTGTGAGAACTGCAGGAACTTGAAACCGAACTAGGAAACAGACTGAGAATCCACAGTAATTGTTCCTCCTGCAACCCTTTCCCTTTTTGCTAGTTGAACGAATGTCTCTCCACATGCTCAGTTCTGAGAGATAACTATGTGTTAAAGCCGTCCTTCTTGTAGGTTGTTGGGAACACAAAGTTTCTTTTCAGTTGGGATCTGCCCTAGATACATATATATTGGAAGATAATAGCTCCAACTCGGTTTTACAGTGAAAACTTTAAGAAGTTCAAGCCGGCTCTTGGAAACAGTCAGAGAATTCACAGTAAGATATTCCCTGCAAAAATTTCCCTTTGTACTAGTCGAACGAACGTCTCTCCATATGCTCATATGTGAGAGATAACTGTGTGTGAAAGTCATCACATAGCTTGCTGGGAACACAAAGTTTCTTTACTATTGGAAACTGAACTACAAAATATATATGGGGAGATACTAGCTCCAACTCATTTTTACAGTGAAAACTGCAGGAACTTGAAACCGTCTCTAAGAAAGTTCTGAGATACCACAGTAAGTATTTCTCCTGCAAATGTTCCTTTTGTGCTAGTTGAGAGAACGTCTATCCACATGCTCAGTTCTGAGAGATAATAGTGTGTGAAAGACTTCCTTCAACTTGCTTTTTGGGAACACATATTTTCTTTAAATTGGAAACTGCACTACATAAATATATATAGGGAGGTACTAGCTCCAACTTGGTTTTACAGTGAGAACAGCTGCAACGTAAAAACAGGAACTAGGAAACAGACTGAGAATCCAGAATAAGTGTTTCCCCTGCAAACATTTCCCTTTGTGCTTGTTGAAAGAACGTCTCTCCACATGCTCACTTCTGAGAGAGAAATGTGCATTAAAGCCATCCTTCACTTAGCCTGTTTGGAACACATGTTTTATTTTCAGATGGAAGCTGCCCTACATACACATATAACGGGAGGTAATAGATACAACTCGTTTTCACAGTGAAAACTGATGGAAGTTCAAACCAGCTCTTGGAAACAATCAGAGAATCCACAAAATGTATTTCCCTCAACAAACTCCCTTTGTGCTAGTCGAACGAATGATTTTCCAAAAGCTCATTTCTGAGAGATAAGTGTGTGTGAAAGCCGTCTTTCAACTAGCCTGTTGGGAATGCAAAGTTTCTTTGCAGATGAAAACTGGTCTATAAGCTTATATATATGGAGGTATAAGCTCCAACTCGGTTTTACAGTGAAAATTGCAGGAACTGGAAACCGGCACAAGGAAACTGACAGAGAATCCAATGTAAGTGTTTCTCCTGCAAACATTTCCCTTTGTGCTTTTTGAACGAACGTCTCTCCACATGCTCATTTCTGAGAGATAAGTGTGTGTTAAAGCCGTCCTTCTCCTAGATATTTGGGAACACAAAGTTTCTATTCAGTTGGAAACTACAATAGATACATATATATCGTGAGGTACTAGCTCCAACTCGGTTTTAGAGTGAGAAGTGTGGAACGTAAAAACCGGCCCTAGGAAGCACACTGAGATTCCAGAATTAGTGTATCCCCTGCAAACATTTCCCTTGTTCTTGTTGAAATAACGTCTCTGCACATGCTCATTTTTGAGAGTTAAGTGTGTGTGAAAGCCGTCCTTCACCTAGCTGGTTTGGAACACAAGGTTTCTTTACTGTTGGAAACTGAACTACATACATATATATGGGGAGGTAATAGCTCCAACTCGGTTTTACGGTGAAATCTGCAGGAAATTCTAACCGGACCTAGGAAAATGTCTGAGAAACTACAGTAAGTTTTTCCCCTGCAAACTGATCCCTTTGAGCCAGATGAGCGAACGTCTTTCCACATGCTCAGTTCTGAGAAATAAGTGTGTGTGAAAGCCGTCCTTAACCTATATTGTTGGGAACACAAATTTTCTTTCAGTTGGAATCTGCACTACATACATACATATGGTGAAGTATTAGCTCAAACTCGGTTTTACAGTGAGAACTGCAGGAACATCAAAACAGCCATAGAAAACAGACTGAGAATCCACAGTAATTATTTTTCGTGCAACACTTTCCCTTTGTGCTAGTTGAACGAACGTCTCTCCACATGCTCATTTCTGAGAGATAAGTGTGTGTGAAAGCCGTCCTTCACCTAGCTTGTTGGGAACGCAAAGATTCTTTTCTGATGAAAACTGGACTACAGGCTTATATATACGGAGGTAGAAGCTCCAACTCGGTTTTACAGTGAAAAATGCAGGAACTTCATACCGGCCCTAGGATAGATTCTGAGAAACCACAGTATGTTTTTCTCCTGCAACCGTTCATTTTGTGCTAGTTGAGAGATCGTCTCTTTATATGCTCAGTTCTGAGAGTTAAGTGTGTGTCAAAGCCTTCCTTCACCTAACTTGTTCGGAACACAAAGTTTCTTTTACATGGAACCTGCACTACATCTATATATTTGGGGAGGTACTAGCTCGAAATCAGTTTTAAAGTGAGAACTGCAGGAATTTGAATACGGCACTAAGAAACAGACTGAGAAACCACAGTAATTGTTCCTCCTGCAACCCGTTCCCTTTTTTGCTAGTTGAACGAAAGTCTCTCCACATGCTCAGTTCTGAGAGATAAGTGTGTGTGAATGCCTTCCTTCAAGTAGCTTTTTGGAACACAAAAATCCTTTACTTTTGGAAACTGCAATACATAATTTTATATGAGTATGTACAATCTCCAATTCGGTTTTACAGGGAAAACTGTAGGAAATTCAAACAGGCACTAGGAAACAGACTGAGAAACCACAGTAAATTTTTCTCCTGCAACCAGTTACCTTTGGGCTAGTTGAACGAACGACTATCCACATGCTCAGTTCTGCGAGATATGTGTGTGTGAAAGCCGTACTTCACCTAGCTTGTTGGGAACACAAAGTTTCTTTCAGTTAGAAATTGCAAAAGATACTTATTTATGGGGAGGAATTAGCACCAACTCGGTTTTCCAGTGAGAACTGCAGGAACATCAAAAATTCACTAGGAATAAGACTGAGAAACCACAGTAATTGTTCCTTCTGCAACCCGTTCCCTTTGTGCAAGTTGAACGATCGACTCTCATCATGCACAGTTCGGAGAGATAATTGTGTGTGAAAGCCGTCCTTCATGTAGCTCTTTGGGAACACAAAATTTCTTTACTTTTGGTAACAGCACTAAATACTTATATATGGGTAGGTAGTAGCTCCAAATCTGGTTTACATTGGAAATTGCAGGAACTTCAAACCGGAACTAGGAAAAATACAGAGAATCCATATTAAATGTTTCCCCTGCAAACTGTTCTCTTTGTGCTAGTTGAACGAAATTCTCTCCACATGCTCAGATTTGAGTGATAAGTGTGTGTGAACACCGTCCTTCACCTAGATTGTTGGGAACACAAAGATGCTTTATTTTTGTAACTGCCCTACATACATATATATTGGTAGGTAGTAGCTCCAAATTTGTTTTGCTTTGGAAACTGCAGGAACTTCAAACCAGAACAAGGAAAAAGACAGATATTCTATAATAAGTGTTTCTCCTGGAAAATGATCTCTTTTTTGATTGTTGAATGAACGTCTCTCCACATGCTAAGTCCTGAGATATAATTGTGTGTTAAAGCCGTCCTTCTCCTAGCTTGTTGGGAACACAAAATTTCTTTTCAGTTTGAAACTGCACTAGATACATATATATCGGGAGGTAAAAGCTCCAACTATTTTTTACAGTGAAAACTGAAGGAAGTTCAAGCCGAATTTTGGAAACAGTCAAAGAATCCACAGTAAGAGTTTCCTTGCAAAAATTTCCCTTTGTTCCAGTCAAACGAACGTCTCTCCACATGCTCATATCTGAGAGATAAGTGTGTGTAAAAGTCGTCCTTCACCTAGCTTGTTGGGAACACAAAGTTTCTTTACTGTTGGTAACTGAACTACAAAAATATATATGGGGAGATACTTGCTCCAACTAGGTTTTACAGTGAAAACTGCAGGAACTTCAAACTGGCACTAGGAAATAGACAGAGAAACTAGAGTAAATGATTTTCCTGCAAAGCGTTCCCATTGTGCTAGTTGAACGAAATTCTCCCCAAATGCTCAGTTCTGAGAGATAAGTGTGTGTCAAAGCCTTCCTTCACCTAACTTGTTCAGAACACAAAGATTCTTTTACATGGAAACTGCACTACATACATATATATGCGTAGGTTCTAGCTCCAAATCGGTTTTACAGTGAAAACTGCAGGAACTTCAAAACGGCACTAGGAAATCAACAGAAGAACCCAGAGTAAATGTTTTCCCTGCAAACCATTCCCTATGTGCTAGTTGAACGAACGTCTCTCCACATGATCAGCTCTGAGAGATAATTGTGTGTTAAAGCCATACTTCACTTAGCGTGTTGGGAACACAAATTTTCTTTTCAGTTGGTAACTGCACTACATAAATATATTTACGGTGGAACTACCCGAAATCGGTTTTACAGTGTAAAGTGCAGGAACTTGAAACCAGCACTAGGAAACAGAGAATCCAAAGTAAGTGTTTCCCCTTCAAACCGTTCCCTATGTGCTTGTTGAACGAACATCTCTCCACATGCTCAGTTCTAGGAGATAAGTGTGTGTGAAGCCGTCCTTCACCTAGCTCTTTGGGAACACAAAATTTCTTTACTTTTGTTAACAGCACTACATACATATATATGGGTAGGTATTAGCACCAAATCTGGTTTACACTGGAAACTGCAGGAACTTCAAACCAGAATTAGGAAAAAGACAGAGAATCCAAAGTAATTGTTTCCCCTGCAAACCATTCTTTTTGTGCTAGTTGAACGAAAGTCTCTCCAAATGCTCAGATTTGAGAGATAAGTGTGTGTGAACGCCGATCTTCACCTAGCTTGTTGGGAACACAAAGTTTCTTTCAGTTGGAAACTGCACTACATACATACATATGGTGAGGTATTAGCTCCAACTCGGTTTTACAGTGAGAACTGCAGGAACATCAAAACGGCCATAGAAACAGACTGAGAAACCACAGTAATTGTTTTTCGTGCAACAATTTTCCTTTGTGCTAGTTGAACGAAAGTCTCTACACATGGTCAGACGTGAGTGATAATTGTGTTTGAACGCCATCCTTCACCTAGATTGTTGGGAACACAAAGTTTCTTTACTTTTGGTAACTGCAGTTCATACATATTTATGGGTAGGTAGTAGCTCCAAATCTGTTTTACATTGGAAAATGCAGGAACATCAAACCGGAGCTAGGAAAAATACAGAGAATTCATAGTAAGTGTTTCTCCTGGAAAACGATCTCTTTATTTTTATTGAATGAACGTCTCTCCACATGCTCAGTTCTGAGAGATAAGTGTTTGTTAAAGCCATCCTTCTCCTAGCATGTTGGGAACACAAAGTTGCTTTTCAGTTGGAAACAGCCCTAGATACATATATAAAGGGAGGTGTTAACTCCAACTCGGTTTTACAGTGAAAACTGAAGGTAGTTCAAGCCGGCTCTTGGAAACAGTCAGAGAATCCACAGTAAGAGTTTCCTTGCAAAAATTTCCCTTTGTGCTATTCGAACGAACGTCTCTCCACATGCTCATATCTGAGAGAGAATTGTGTGTGAAAGTCGTCCTTCACCAAGCTTGTTGGGAACACAATTTTTATTTACTGTTGGAAACCGAACTACAAAATCATATATGGGGAGGTCCTTGCTCCAACTCGGTTTTACAGTGAGAACTGCAGGAAATGAAATCCAGCACTAGAAAACAGTCTGACAAACCACAGTAATTGTTTCCCATGCAACCCGTTCCCTTTGTGCTAGTTGAATGAACGTCTCTCCACATGCTCAGTTCTGAGGGGTAAGTGAGAGTTAAAGCCATTTCTTCACTTAGCTT